>NC_000084.6:13792500-13795000 GCF_000001635.26 Mus musculus | reverse complement strand
CAGGGTGTATTCCTGTGGGTGTCAAATGGAAGCTGGGGAACTTCACTTCTGCTTCATTTGGGGACTTTTGTTCAACACACCTGTCCCCTCTATTTTTTCTTATCTGTTCTCTACTGAATTCAGTAATGTCTCTCACCACAGTCCTAGCTGCTTAGGTATTGAAAAGCAATTGAAGGATGTAATTTACAGACTGATAAATCAGCTCCATTTAGCTCTGGAGAAAGAAAAGCAGAGTGGGACTTAGCGAAAGGGAGCAATATCCCTAAAAGGAAGTCAGTATGATGCCAGTAAGCTTTGTGAAGTAGAACCTATTTTGAAAGCACAGGGGTCATGGCTGGAATGGAGGAGAGAAGCAGAGTAGCATATTAGCAATGTGGGAGAGGGCTCTTTAAACACCATAGATGGATTATAGGACAGTGTTCAGCAGACAGGAGACAGAGACTGGGAGAGCTGGCTATGTGGAAGGTGGGGAAGCTAATCCTAGCAGTCATGAGAAATGAATTGCATTATAATTTCTAGCCTTAATGGACGTGTGGTTTTTTTCCCCTCAAACTTTAAATGTCCTAATACATTTGTATTTTCACTTTCTGAATTTGAATCTATATATCAAGAAACAATTTATATTATTCCTAATTAGACAAAAAAAAAAAAATAACCACACAAAGTCTTTCATGTCTTTCTAATCTCACCCTGTTCCACCAAAACAGATCTGTGGGGGTCCTATCAAATGGATGTGTCAACTTCTATGCTATAATGCTTGGGGAGAATAGAAGCTGTAATGCTCTTGTCACACAGAGGAAAGTAGGATGTTTATTGTGTGTGGAAAGTTTCGATGCAGCAGCGTGACAGTAAACTTATCAGAATCCACCCTGCCAGAAGTCCGACATTGCTGTTTATTCATGTTAGCATAAGGTTTAATTATTAGCATCATTGATTTAACTCTGAATTCTATATCAGTAAAGAGCCTTATGTTAGCCCCTTTTTTGTGACACTGCAGTACAGATTAAAATTTCATCTGCCAAGATTATATGGTGTATTCTGATTTCAGGAGACAGAACTACCGTGTTCTCACGAATAGAGCAGCCAGCACGAATAACCTCTGACTAATCATATACCTTTCTTATGGCAAAAGCTGGAGTCGAATGGATTAAGTTTTGGTGAAAAAATTATGAACCTGCCACCACAAATCTAATCCATGCCGTGGCTTTGTAAACAGATATTGAAAAGCATTGTTTCCTTTGCTCTGACTCTAATCATAGCACATATTTGAAATTTCATAACTTTCTTTTGTTCCATCAGCACACATATTCTAAAGTGTATAACATTAATAAATAGAGGCATAATGAATGTGACTAATTGATTTTGGCAGTCAAAGACTGGCATACTTTTTGTACAATAGGGAATCCATTCAAGGAAGCTGAACTGCCATTAAGAGCAAAGCTGTGGAGCGGTAATGGTTTCTAATTTGGATTCTGTGTGAGGTGAGCAGAGCGCAGTTATTCATAGTAACTCGCCACTTAGGGTTTTTGCTTCATTAGTGACCTTTCCCTTACCATAGCTCATTCCCCTAAGTACAGATTTGGTGTTCTGGAGCACGGTGTGCACTGACAAGCGCAATTCTGGGGTTTTTGTTTGTGTTTAGGAGTGCGGGGGGATTGAACCCATAGCCTTGCTCATGCTAAACAAGTCCTTTACCACTGAGCTACATCCACAACCCTCTTTATTCCCTTTATTGAGAGACAGGTCCCACAAAGTTCCCTGAATACCAAGCTTCTAATGGATCTGTCAACTCTAGAGATGACAATATAAATGTCCCCACTCCTCACTCTTGTCTCATGCTAGCCACACTTCTGGGCCGTTGGCATATTTAGTCATGGGTTCTGCTTGCCCGGTGAACAAAACCGCCAGTAGTAACTGGCTTCCTAGATGGAGGCAAAACAAGCTTATTAACTTGTAAGCACAAATACCCAACTACAGCATCTAGTAGGAGTTAGTGAAAAATTAATTCCTTGAAACTCCAAGGGAAAAATAGGCCTGGATTGTATGATCAGCCTTACCTTTAAAAATGTGACTGGCTTTCAAAAGTAATTTTACCTCCTTTATAAAGTCTCTGTGCACTAAGCTATATTACACGGCTGCAGTTTAATAGTGGACAGAAGATCATATTGGGTGTCACTGAGGCATTAATCAATGGAGTGTCATTACACATCATTAACAACTCTGTGTTAAGCCCTGTCATCCGAAACCAGAGATAGTGTGCACCAAGACACCCGTCGTTTAGTGCAGGCAGAACTGATTTAGAAGGCAGAGAATGGCTGTTGTAAAGAATTTGCAAGAACTAAAATTTATATTAAAAATAACTTTTTTTTTTTGCTTTGCAGTCTGGCTTCCCAAAGGACAGAGCTGATGTGCTCGGCGGCAATTAGGGGAGTTCCAATGGGAGGTCGAGTCATTTCCAAGCACAGTGCAATTGATTTTTCACCAATCAGAATAGGGAATG
>NC_000084.6:13677500-13790000 GCF_000001635.26 Mus musculus | reverse complement strand
TAACTCCAGTTTGTATCATAAATTTTTAGTCCCTGCTCCTCCACCAAATGCCTGCTTCCTGGTAGCTAGGATTGTCATGTAATGGTGCTGGCATGAATTAGTATTGTGTAAGACATTTCTTCATAGTGGACATAGAAATACATTTAAAAAAATAAATAAAAAGACACAGGGTCTTTTATTTAAAAGAGATTTAAAAATAGAACCATCTGTCAGGGCCCAGTTACAACAAAATGGGAAAATCAACTCAATGGAATCTTTCAAAAATGTTAGTAAGTTCTGTTTTGTTTGTGCCTTCTGCCTAATTGTATTTATTTTGTTCCTAAAATGCCCCTGCCCTGGTGGATGGTGCTGCCTTTCAAATCAGTATATTTACATGCCCTCAAAGACCCAATCTCTGATTGCAGAGTATTTTTAAGTGAAAATGTATTTAGGGTTTTTTTTTTGTTTTGTTCTGTTCTGTTCTGTTTAATTCTGTGACCTTCTAGCTGACTAGGAAGCAAACACATCACAGGAGAACATGAGGGAAATCGTAGAGAATGAGGGCACAAATCTCTGGAAAGCAGAACTGTGTTTATTAGCAGCCTTCCAGGTGGACTGTCCTGAAGTCACATTGGTTGTCATTTGATGATCCTTTGCTTCCTTTGGAGAAACTGAGGACCAATTTCGGTGAAGGAGGTGGCCTTGTGCTGATGGAGAACAGGTGACTTGATTTCTCTCACACACTAGGAGCTTGCACCAGGCTCAGCTTAAGTTACCAGAAAAGGGGTCATGAGGGATGCAGAGCAGACCAGCTTCTTATAGTTAACAAAATAGGGAAAATGCAATCATTAGTCGAACAAGCCCGCCTCTGTTAACCCTTATGAAACACCCATCCTATTAGTCAACTAATATCTTCAAACAAATACTAATATATAGGTTAAATCAATAGGCCTGTATTATAAAGTAGAAGGTACGGTTGATTTCATAAATTCATGCCGTATTCACTTGATTGTTGTAGTGCTCGTGCTTAAAAGCAGGGCCTCCTGCATGTCAGGCACAGGCGTGGTCACTGAGTCCCAGCTGCAGCTTCAGTGATAATCTTTGAATATATGGGGCTGTCTTTGCAACAAGAACCTAATTCCACTGATCACCTGGTTACATTTTCCTGTCGTAGTAGCTAAAGGAGATGTGGAGCATTTCAAAGCTGTTATCGAGAGATCGCAGGCAGAGGAATCTTTGTGTCTATGTGGGGAAAAGATTTTAACTGTATTTTGTATTAAACCTATACCAGAAACAAAAAGAAGAAAACAGATGCACATCACAGCAGAGTGCTCTTCTGAGACTTTGGTGGGTGATACATTCATGTGGCACTACCTCTCTCTTTACAAAAATAACGATTTTCAGTGTTTTTATGCATGGCCATGGTGATATAGTCTAAGACACTGCTGATGTTAAATTTGTATCAAAAATCTTATTTGGAAAAATCCAATTAACTTCAACATATACATTGAACAGATTCTAGAAAATTTTAGGTTTATTCTGCTGCTATGGAATTTTGAACATCATGATAACAATTCATATTTTTTATGCTTCCCATATGAGCTGTAGTCTGTGGGTAGAGGATGAGGTACATAGCAACAGGTTTGATTTGTGGGGAAATCTCTACCCTCTGTCTTTTTAATTATTTTTAATTTTTCATTTTAAGAAAAAAAGGGGGGGCAGAAAAACTTGAATGCACTAATGAGATATAGCAGCTGAGTTTGAGATAGGAAAGTTCGCTTTTGAAAATGATTTATTTATCGGTAAATCTGTTAGAGTGAAACTTAACCTGAATGGCACTTTGTGTTGCTTGTAGACTAACCTCCCCAGAACACGTTTAGGGGCTGAAGCAGAAGAAAAGTCGGCAGCCTCGAGAATGTTGTCTGTCGGCTCTCACTGGTGATTTAAGCCAGTTGAACACAGAGTGGTTCTTTTTGGTGTCATTTGGCAGAAAAGGGTGGACTGGCATCGCGTGATAAGGAAGAGCCGTTTCTCCTGCACATGTGCTAGAGTCTCTGTAACTCATAAATTCAAATTACTTTTAAAAGCTGCCCATGATACATTTGCTCATTAACCAGATGGAAAATGGCACTCAGGAATTTTCTACAGTGTTTTCAAAGAAAGAATCCAATTGCAGGCAGACATTCCTTAGTACAGTGTTTATGCAGCTGTACTTGTGATTAAATTACACCAACCCAGGCCCACATGTAGCCACAGAACTTATTGCTTAGAGTACAAAGCACCTTGTAAGAGCATGAGAACTCTCATTGTGATGTGTTCTGGCCTCTTGGCCACCGTATCAAGCTAGCATCAAAAGCCATGCCTGTGCTCCGAGGTCTCTGGAGAAGGAGCCCCGGGACAGAAGAGAGCTCCTCTCACTGTAGGAGGAACTTTGACAGTCTACCGGGGGATGCTGGGATTGCTGCTGTCAGCAGTTCCAACAGCGCAAACAGTGTGAAGAAGCTTCCACAGGGATTGAATTACTGAAGACTTCTGCTCCGTGTTTTTGGTATAATTGAGAGCACAGAGGGAGCCTGATTCCTCTGTCTTATGATTTGAAGGTGAAGACAAGAGCCTGCAGGGCTCTGTCAGAGTTATGGGCATGCTCAACCCAGACTTCAAAAAAAAATCTAATTCCCATAAAACCGTACAAGGCTGAATTGCTTACCTGCATATAAAAGATTTACTTTCACTGAATCATTTAACACACAACCATATTAATTGCATTTTGAAAAGGAAAAGCAGCCCAGAATACAGCACAGTGAAAAACACCATCTCGGGTGTGTTAAAGAGCTCTGCGCTCTGAATGCCTGCTTGAAAGTGAAAGTGGCAGATACCAACACGCTGACACCCGTGACCACACACGAACACACAAGTCAGAGCTTCTCAAGGAACAGGCCATGGGTGTTCACTGCTACTTCTGTTGGAAAGGAATTGATGCCCCTGTTGTAGAAGTGTTGTAGCTATGCCTCACTGGTGGCTGTAACTATTATTCTGGCTGTGCAAGAAAAACAGTAAGTAAGTGCAGAGAGAGAGAGAGAGAGAGAGAGAGAGAGAGAGAGAGAGAGAGAGAGAGAGAGAGAGAGAGAGAGAGAGAGAGCGAGCCAGCCATCTGGCTCTCCTCTGTCTGGTTTAGCTTGAATAGTGAGACGGCGGGGGCAGTAGTGTGATCTACCAATGGCCCTACCTTTGTCGTCCTGTTTCATGCATAGTCTGACCCAAATGCGTCCCTTGCACAGGAGGGAAGCCAGCAGTGACAATGTAGTCTTACGGTGAAGGTACAGATAGCTTGACTGCTCTCCCAAATGCAAGGGCGCGTCAGCACCACACCTGCAGGTAGTCTGAATTAAACCGACGCCAACATGCAAGACTCTGGATTTACCTAGTTTCTCTCCTGGAAAAAAATGTGGCCAAAGGGCTGGATAAAAATGAGACTGTATTGGAATGGTAGCTTGGTTTCTGGATGTGCTCTGGACTCAGAGAAGGAGGGTTAGGTGCTCCCCGTGTGTATCTACCTCTGCCTCTCACCCTCCTCCCTCAGGGTTGACTGTGCTCGCCTCTTTTGACTTCTGGAACATCTTTAGGCATCCACTCACCTGAAACCCAATTAACCCACTATGGGGACAGCCCTGGAAGGCACAAAAGCTCACATGTATTTACACAGTGACCCAGCCTACTTTGATTTAACCATTCCTACTTGAAGCTTTTGTGGAAAAGAAGGGAGTACCACCCTAGAACAAATACCAATTGTCAGCTTTGCTTTCACATCGCCAGCCAGCAGATCTTTTCCAACTGGGAGTAATATCCTGTTAGCTGTGTGTAATTCTCCTTTCACCTGGGGGATTGAGAGTACCAAATGATTTCAGCTGCTCAGGCATTACATTTCGGTCTGTCCTCTCCTTCTGCCCCTGTCTTTCTCCCATATTCCTTCTGGGACCTTCTTGTCGTTTATAGAACAGGCAAGTTTCTCAGAAAACCTTAACCAGCAGGCTTCGTTCGGAAAGAAGCCTTCTGAGATGCCCAGAGACGGAGAGCCACACACCTTCCACCCTCCTTACACCAGCACTACCCATCCTTCACTCAGACAATTTCTTTTTCTACTCTCAAAAAAGAAAAATGCTTTTGAAGAGGAACATAGACATTTGTGTGACTTTGGGCTAGAGGCAGTACCTTTGGCCACGAACTGGGCACTGTGTATGTGATGTTACCACGGGCGTTCTGTTCGATTGCATTGTGTCTTAACAACAAAGCCCCCCGTGAAACTCAATAAAATTACCAATTTCACAGTTGATTTTCTTCCTGCTCTGCTCTGCAGCCCTCACACTCCTGGCCTGTCTCCACACACTGCAGGGGATGGTGTCGGACCAAACCAATCACACGGTGCTAAAAAGGAGGCTTGTTACCAACGAGGCTGTTCTTAATTCTCATTGTCATGTCCAGCAACTTTTACAACCTTTTAAGCACCTTTTGTCACTAGAGACATACCTGCATCGATTAGAAACGGAAGGGGAGTGTTGAACTGGGTGGCTGCTCAGATCCCACTGCTGGGCTCCCGAGAAGCCATGGTTGGATTGCACACAATGTATGTGGGCCCATTGTATTTCTCATGCTACCCTGTCATGTCTCTCTGATATTATTGACTATGCTAACTTTGATAATTCAACATTCAATCAAAGCCATAGGGCCTACACTTTATAAGCCTTGGATCACTGATTAGAAACTGAGTATTCCAGGTCTACTTGAGTCACTAACTAGCCATATGCTCCTGAATTGAAGTCCCCTCTTGTCCTTTGTCCCACTAGCGAGAGTAGTTCAATATAAGTGGGACACTTAAGGAAAATGTATTACTCAACATGTTTTTCTGCTCTTTACACTAATAGTCAACATATTATATGTCTCAAGTGATCAAGTCTTAGCCTGATAAGCCTCTTATTATTAGCTACAAACAATAAATATGGTTGATGCTGTCTAAAAACACAACCTAAAGTATTGTAACTAAATTATAGCCTTGCTCTAAGTTAGAATACTATGGTCACAGAGATAACTAACTTTGAACTATTTTCATTATGACTTGATATTTTTCTATTAACCACATCTAAACCATGAAACCACATTTAAGTTAGATATGGATTTGTTATTGATTTCTTTGGCAGTTCTCTTCATTGCATTCTTTTAGGAAATAATAGACTATTCTAACAGCCAAGCCCTGTTGGAGTTGTGTACAATCTAGTTTATTTTTACAGGGCATTTTAAAATGTATTAATACACAGAGTAGGCTGTTGAATGGGCAGTTGAGTGGTAGAGTGACCATAAGACTGGATGGAAAAATGGGTGGGTGGATGGATGGATGGATGGATGGTGGGTGGGTAGATGATGGGTAGGAGAGTGATGGGTGGGTGGGTAGATGATGGGTAGGAGAGTGATGGGTGGGTGGGTGATGTTTGGGTAGGTGGGTGAATGGATTAATGAACTAGTGCACTTCAATGTTGAAATATGCACTGGTTTCATCTGTTACAGAACTACATCTAGTGTTGTAAAGATTGCAAAGACTGCCTTTACGTTTCAAGTTGTGTATCACTTTTATATCCTTCAGCTATTGTCTTGAGTTTGCTTTTATTTTTGGCTTAAGTGAAGCTTGTCTTTACCATTGTAACTCTTCACACCAAGTATTTGGGGAAGATTGCTTTCGGGTGTGATGGCCAAGACCTTTCCTCTCCATTCAGTTTAACTTCATCATGGCTGTTTTGTGAACGCAAGTGCATAGTAGTTCTCCTTTTGCGTCCTCTCGGAGGAAGGAAGAATGACTCTTCTGAGCTTCCAGATGACCCGAGCATAGGCTTCCTTTGGGAAAATGTGACTCACACAGGAGACTTAACTTTCCTTACATTTTCTGCCTTGCAACACCCACCTCAGCTCCCCGGAGGACTGGGAAGTTTGAAAATCCTACAGAAGACAATTCCCATGTGTCCAGGAGCTACTGCTGATCATGTTGTGACCCGCCATCCTTGTTAACGAAGTGGTTGGGGAATTTCAGAAGCCAGCCTCCTTGTCTGTCCTTTAGGGCTAGAAACCAGAATATCAGTAACAGAAGAATTACGCTGCCTACTGGTCTGGAAATATAAAACAAATCGGGTTTTGTAAAGTGTAGACTTCTCTCTGACACCCAGCCCTTCCCTGCGCAGACTCCGTTTCCCAGCCTGCAGTTGCAAGCACATGCATACTGCTCTTACTGCCGTCAGGGCGTGCACAGCTCTCTTCTCCTTTCAGTCAGGAGATTCCAAGGTTTTCTAAGCCCACTCTTCATGATTGCAAGCAAAATAAGTACAGCATTTATCTTCTTCAGCATTACTGACACGTGGGCAGATTTGAGGAAGTACAGCATTTCATTGATAATCAACCCTCACCCACCATATTAGCCATTTCACCACACACCATGAACCTTGAGACTAACTGCCAAAACCCATTCCCCTCTCTCATGTCCATAATAGTGGCATTTGCGTTTTCTGGTCCCCAGCACCAGCTGTCACACTTGATTTCCATGAGATTTTGTGTACATCCTTCCCAAATAACTTTAATTGCTTGAAAATGTATATACTCTATTCCACTCTGTGTGTGTGTGTGAGTGTGTGTGTGTGCTCACGTGTGTGTGTGTGTGTGTGTGTGTGTGTGTGTGCGCGCATGCGTGCGCATGTGTATGTTTTAAGGAAATTATTATCCAGCCCAAGGCAGGTGGACTGAGGAAGAAGGACACAAAGGCAGTGTGACATGCTATGGTGCCTGGGGTTTGGGATGCTCCTGTCACAAGCTTTCATAATGAGAATAGTTCATAGAACCATGAGTTATCATGACTGTGACCTGCCTCGGGAGGTCCCATGCCACATCTGTATTAACAACTGCATCTGCTTCAGGGTAACCTTATTAGCTTGCCACAGCTGAGCCAGGGGCCTCCGGAGATATTAGACCAAGTCCCCAGAGAAGTCTAAGGCTTCTGCTCTCCCTAGATTTAGTGTGGTGTCCAAAATTTAACATCAGGACCTGCTGAATTTTATTTTGAATTATCTGCTATAGCAACTCTAGCAGAAAACAACACACACCACAATACCCCTAAAACTTGGCAAGCTCCCCAAATGCCAGCTCCAGTTCCCATTATGGCATATGGCTTGTGTGTTTCACATAAAAAGCAATGGAAATATCAAAGGAAAAATTCTCACCTTGATTTCTGTTTGTCTTCTCACTCTGGGAATGTACAAAGTGCTGCAAAGAACACAAAACCCAGAGAACACAGAAGTGTGAACTTCTCTGTGCAAATTTTACTTCCACATTCCACAGCAGAAGAAGTGAAGAAAATTCAAGTCAATGGAGTGATGTGGTAAGAAAATGTGTGTGTGTGTGTGTGTGTGTGTGTGTGTGTGTGTGTGCACACGCGCGTGCGCGCGCGCATTTGGTAATATTACTTACACACACACACACACACACACATCTCTATGTGAAAGAACCCTTAAGTGAGTTTGCTGTGGCAACTAAATTCCTAAAAAGCTCTTTCATTCCTTAGTTCAAATGAATCTGTCAGAATTAAATTCAGTCATATGTATCTCACTCATCCATCCATCCATCCATCCACCCATCCATCCATTCATTATCTCTTAAACAGTAAGAGTAACAGAACAGCAAAGTCACCTGAGAATCGGCATGCTAAAGGGGACCTCCCAGGTACACAGGTGACTACTCACAAGGGGCATTCTCTGATGGACAAAATTTTACCCAATTTTATTTTCTTGAGTTTTATATCCGATGCTTTCAAAGGTCTGAAATGAGCCATTGGCGGTTAAATCAAATGATACTTAGAAGAATTCCAGCTTTAACTAATAGAATGCTCCTGACAGTGAGTGTACTGGGGCCTCCCGCATTTTCTCTCTATTCATCTCAGACCCTCCCTGAGGTTTAGTCCCTCCTTGGTAGACTGAGGAGCTAACAACTCAGATGTGTCCTTGGCACCACACATTTGCCATGTACCATCTCATCTTCCAGCATCTGAGCTGTTTAGTGCTACACTGGGCACACCAAGACCAAGAGGCGCCAAATAGCACATAAGCTATGTGTTGACATACCTAATCCCGGGCCTTTCTCAGCAAGTTAAATTTAGTTAACTCTCATAGAAAAGCCTTATATCTTAGGCATTCAAGTGAGCCATGATTAAAGACCTGCTATTCTTTAAACATTTTGCATCTTCTTTCCTTGCACAATGCTGAGGATGGAACTTAGGGCCTCATGCATGCTAGAAAACTGCTCTATGGATAACCTAGAGCCCCACTCTAGGGCTCTTATTTTTTCTAGCCACATTAAAATTGCCAGCTTCTTTTCCCTCCTAATTAGTTTACATGCAAACCAACTCATCTGGATTTTGCATTGGGAGTCACTGCACCTAAGCAGAACTCTTTGCCATCTTATCCCCAGATGTGATTGTAACTCGGGCATCCATTTTTATGAACCACAAAAGTTCATTGTAGTCCAGAGTGGCACTTTGGTTGTTCGGTGTTAGGCATTTGCAGTAAGCAATGCTTTTGTTTCCCATATTCCCTGGCCTGGGTTCTCGGCTCCGCAGTGGCGCTCCCTGGTTCCTGGGTCCTAAGGCTGTCTGCCTTTTGGACAACACAGTAAATAAAATCACTGGGAATGAATTCAAGAGAAAACTGTCACAGAAAAAAGTGTTCAGCTCATTTTGTAAATGAGCATTCACCAGGCCAAGTGAATGAAGAGTGCCGGCCAGTGGTCAGCATCCAGGCTCCCTTCAGCTGCTCTCTCCAGTGTCAGCGTGCAGTGTGAGCGAGGAAACCTCAGCCTGTTGCCAGGCCACCACCATGCACTTTCAGACTTAAGCTCAGTGCCCAGTGGCGTGGTGCACGCCTCATCCCACAACTCTGCTCACCCAAGTCTGCTGTTCCTGCCTTTCGTTTTTCTCTGGGCATCACTGGTTCTTCACTCTTTTATCATTTTGTCTTCTCCCTTTTCCTTTCCTTTTGTTTTCAGCCCCCTGAACAGTTTCCTGGAGTTTTAATGTTTCTGTGGTTTCATGCCTGACTGCTGGCCTTTACCCCTGCACACAGCTTCCTTAATCAGAGACTAAATATATGTAAAGCTTAGTTCTGATTCTCAACAATCTGTAGTTTTGTGATCAATTGGGAAAATGTTTAAAAGGCAGAAAGAATGTAATGCCTTGTTGATTGGGGCTTGATGGCCTGTTCCATTTGGTGTAGAGCTACCCTTGAGCTACCTTGAGGTCCTGGGGAGTATAAGAAAGCAAACTGAGGAAACCAGGAGGAACTAGTCAATGAATAGGGTTTTCCCATGGCTGCTCTTAGGGTCCTGCCTCCGGGTTCCTGCCTTGAGTTTCTGCCCTAAATTCCCTGCATGGTTCATTGGCTACTGTAAAATGAAGTCAACCTGTACCACTCAACATCTCCTTCATCATGGGGTTTATCACAGTCGTAGAAGCAAAGCAACAGTCACTGCTACAGTATCATTCTCTTGTTCTTCTAAATAACTCAAATACTTTCCTGGGTGACACTGCAGCCATCACAGATTGTCTCTTTGTGATAAGTTTTTAATAGTAAAAAGATGTAAGAATGTTCTCAGTGTTCTTCCCATGAGCTTTAAAATCTATGGCTTAAAAACATCTCATACTGATGCCCATGCCTTTTCCCTGTGAGCGTAACCATTTCTGGATACCTTTGGCCACACTGAAAAGTGACTATTGTTTGAATTGATATGTTTTATTCCAAAAAACTTTTGTGTGGATTATAGCAACCATTTCTCATTCCCGTTTCCAGTTTTAATATGAGTGAGATGTACTTGTTCTGTTTTTTTCTTTTTATTTGTTAATTTTGAAAAGAGCTTATTTCTACCTTATTACCATTAAAAATTAGTGTTTGTCATTTTGGTTTTTAGGAAAGATTTTTAAAATTTTTATTTTAGGTGTATGTTTGTCTGGTGCCTACAGTGGAGGGGAAAGGGTGTTGAATCCTCTGGAATTGGGTTGCAGGTGGGTGTGAGCTCATATGTAGGGACAAGAATCGCACTGCACAGAGCAGAGCTGAGGAGCAGCAGCCAGTGCTCGTGAGCACTGAGCCACCTCTCCAGCCTGCCCATGGGTACTTAGTAAAGAAGTATTCACATGCTAAAGGTAGGGAGCCTTCTGTCTTCCCTTACATCTCCTTTTTCCAAGATTTGATTTCGTTTTTGTGGTTGGTTGGTTGGCTGATTTTTTGAGTCTGGTTCACTACAGAACCCTGACTGTCCTGAAACTCACTATGTAGACCAGGCTGGTTTCTAACTCTTAGAGATCCACCAGCTTCTGTTTCCTGTGTGCTGGGATTAAAGGCATGTGCCATGATGCCAGGCCTATGGTTTGATTTCTTAATGATGTTTAGGATACATTTTTTAAAACTTCCTAGCAATTTAAAAGTGCATCATGTCCACTTTATTTTGTTAATTTTAATTTTTTATTTTAATTAATACATGAAAACACAAGAACTATTCATGTCAGTAAGGTTCCACATGGCTTTTTGAGACATATAAACATTGTATAATGCTCAAATTGAGTCAATATATCTTTTTCATGAGAACTTTTCTTTGATTCATGGTGAGACATTAGAACTTGTTCTTTCTAGCTTTTGAAAATATGTGTTCTCCTTAAGCACTATAGTGTGAAATTGCACACTAGACGTTCTTCCTCTTGTCTGACTTAGCATCCACCAACTTTCCCTTCCCTCCTCACTCTATGAAGGTTCTAGGTACTATCATTCTTGCCTAAAATTCTATGAAAGAAACAGACTGTACATACAAGTGAGCTGCTTCAGGATTGTCTTTCTGTGATTGCTTTGTATCACACGGGATAAGGATGCACAGCTCCATCCACGTTGCTGCAGAGGTCAGAATCTCTCTATTGATGGCTGAATAGCACTCCATTTTATCCATGTCCTCTTCTCTTTTTCCCGTTCCTCAGCTAGGCATCCATTGGCTATCATGATATGCTGCAGTATCAGTGGGGATGTCACCTCCACATGTTGATCTTTTCTTTTTAAATATGTACACATTAGTGTGATGACTGGATTAAATAGGCCTGATTTTAATTTTCTGAAGAGCCTCCACACTGAGGGGATTCATGGTGTCTGGCTTTCACTTTCACACTAAAAGTGGACCAGGGTTCTCCTTTTCTTAAATACTCACTAATTATTTCCTATACTTTTTTTGTGTGTGATAATAGCCACCCTTACTAGGGTGAATAGAGCTCCTACTACAGTTTTGATTTGCAATTCCCTTATGATTTTTTTATTTTTATCTATTTACTGACCAATGGTAGGTCATCTGCTTTTCTAAAGGTCATTTCTCATTTTATTTTGCCATGAATACTTTGTGGTTTGGGTTGGTGGTTAGGTTGGTTGGTTGGTTGGTTGGTGAATGGGTTGATTGGTGAGTGGGTTGATTGGTTGCTGAGTGGGTTGGTTAGTTGGTTGGTTGGTTGGTTGGTTGAATTTTGGCCTCTTTAAGAAAGAGTCTTTCTATGTATCTTAGGTTGATTTCAAACTCAAAATCCTTTTACTCTGACCCTCTGGGTACAAGGATGACAGGCATGCACCAGCACTCTAAGCCTTCTGAGACTTTTACCTTCTTATTTACTCTCCCATCACTTCCCTCAGGGGTATAGTTTGCCAGTACTTCCGTCCATGCACAAGGCTCTCTCCTTGATGACTGTGGCTTTTAGCCAGTGCAGTCAGTGGATGATGTAGGGACTGCCGCCTGGACTGAGGCTACAGACTGCATGTCAGATTTAAAATACCTGAGTAGATTGAGCTGGGTACAGTGTTTCTGCCTTCCTCATCAGACTTTTGACATCATGCATGTACATGTGCTTTGAAGAGCGCAGTTCACATGGACAAAGGTGTCTTCTCAACTAAAAAGTATCCGTAGAGATGTGTGCAATCAAACCCCCAGAACCAGCCACAGACATGGCCTCAAAGGGTGCTGTGGAAGACCTATTGAGATATTTGCTCCAGGTAAGAGGAGGAGCCCAGGGACTCCTACTTTATCTTCCTAGATGATCGGTAAATTCCCTTGCAGCTTAGCCTTCATTGAGCCCATCCACACATGCCCCCTCTATCCTTTTTTGGTAAGGATCACAGCACTGAGCCCATCCACACAAGCCCCCTCTATCCTTTTTTGGTTAGGATCACAACTCCTGAAAACTCATCTGACTTTGGTTATTTGTAAGAGACACATGTGAATTCTTCATAAGTGATTTGTCTTAAATTTCAGGATATTAATGAACTAATAGCATTTCTTTTCTTCCACTCCTATACTTGGGATGATACTCGGCCCTGACTTGTTAGAAAGCTTGGTTGATTGAAGTTCACTTTGACTATCCCTTCCCTCTCTCCTTCCCCTCATGATTCCTTAGCGCTTGTGAGCATTTCTTGTCACTGGGTCCCCAAATGCACCTATTTCCGCACTTCTCCAGGGGAAAGCCTTTCATCTAGATTCAATGTCACTTGATCGACTTGAGTAAACCTTAGTAATTAATTCATAAAGTTACAGCAAGAGCCCATTCATAGCTGGTAGAAAGAGTAGCAGATTCAGGTCACAGACTGTTCCCAATTTAATAATTTCCTTAATAGTTGTATAAATAAAAGCTTTATTGGAAAAGGTCACGTTAGAGTTTGGATTCTATTTGTAAATAGTTGGAACTAAAATGAAAACAGCTCTTGCTATGCATAGCACCTTCACTTTGGCAATGGCACTCTCGGGGTGCATTCAAATTGAGAAGATGAGTAGTAGACACAGAAATAAACATGTCGTGGGTCTGGGATCGTGTCACTTGTGTGCCTTATCTCTGCTTTCCATGTCTCTGGTTTACTAGGATCATTGATACTACATTTTGGAAGATACCCCAGATTATATAATGGAGTTAAAATAATTTTGTTTCTTTTGTTGTGTTCTTGGTATTATGAATGGCAAGATTTTGTCTCTTCCTTAAGAACTATGCCAAGGTATCCTGGGATGAGAAGCGGGGAGAAGAGGACAGGCTTGTAGGACAAAGGGAGGGAAAGTTTACCTTATAAAGGCCTTTGAAGTGTTACATGATCCATCTGCCTGTTTGAGGCTGAGGCTTAATCCCTTTTTAAAATGCATCAAATGTTTGAGTGCAAGGTTCGGCCCTAACAGCATCTCCAATTCTCTGCAGAGACATCCACGGTGCAATTTCCCAGACACTGTGTTCACACGAGAAGGGTTTGATCCAAAGACCCAGCCAGACTGGAACCATGTGGAGCTGAAGTAGATAGGTGGTTTTCAGCAAAGTCCTGTGAAGTCCCAGCAGCCAGACCTCATAAAATCAGAGTAGGAAGAGACTTTTAATTCCAAACTGAAACTGAAGTCATGTGATCAAGCTTCTTGTTACCCTCCTTACCAGAGAAGAACAGGAAAAGGGCAGGTGAGCCTGCTTCCTCAGGACTTCTAAATCCTGTTTGTGATGGAATTTTAAAGGCAAACTAGGAAATCAACTTTTCATTTAAACACAGATTTTCATAAGAAAATCACAGTAATAGGGTGTCATTTCCATGACCAAGAACATTTCTTAAATTATTAAGTGTAGACAACATTCATTCATCTTAAGGTCGTAGCTCTCCCGCAGCATTAAGTTATACTGAGTACCACCACTTGACCAAATCACATGACAAACATTTACTGCACCATTTAAGAGACCCAAAGAAACATAAACCTTAAATGTTGCTGTTTTGCTGTTCGTAGCTGATCAAGATATCAGACTTAGCAAATATTTGGGTCCTATCCCAATGTTGCTCTCCCCAAGACGCTTAGGCACAAAGAGGTAGTCTACAATGCCTTGACAGTATCTCCAGGCCTGCATTGTTCTCTTTGACTCCTGCATCATGACAGCTGCAATTAAATGCTGCGTCTAAGAACAGGCAAAGGAGTTTGAATTCACTCTTTACAAAGTTAGCTCTGGAGCCAACGGCAGACCTTTGTGTAGAACATCAACATTAGCCAGAAGTTTTCTCTTAAAAAGCATTTTCTGTTTTTGCTTTATGGCATAATATCAGAATTTTCCAGCATCTAATTAGTAACAGTTTTTAAACTTTTTTTAAGTTAAATTCCCACTAGCCATAGAAAAGATCCACTTATGATTGACTAGACACTTAGTGAAGAACACCAGGTTTGGGGAATAGCTCAAGCATAGACATCTAAAAAGCCACTTTACTGAAGAAAATAAATGCCTAAATGTAGGTACTTCGATTTTCATGTGATTGGCCTTCTTGCAATGTATGGAGGATGCCATGGTATGGGTTCATACAAATCAGACTTTCAAATCATTGCT
Organism: Mus musculus; assembly: GCF_000001635.26. Lineage (NCBI taxonomy): Eukaryota > Metazoa > Chordata > Mammalia > Rodentia > Muridae > Mus > Mus musculus. Next base: position 13,775,593 of record NC_000084.6, on the reverse strand, counting down.
CCCTAATACTCTACATAGATTGTGCAATCGATGTATATTGCAATATATATATATATTGAGTATTATTCTCTCCCAAGACCAGAAGAAAGGCCTGGACTCTGCCCAAGTCTTTTGTTTGTAAAAGCCATTCACTGTTTGTGCACTATGAAACCCCATGTTAAATTTACTCTAACTTTGAGTGACAACCCTGCCTAATTCATGGGGCCATTTCTAGTCTTTAAGCCTGGAGCCTTCGGATTTAACATCTGGGTATAATGAAAGCAAGTCCTGCTTTTCTGACTGGTTTGCTCTCCTGAACATCGAACTCCAGTACAACATGTGTACAGTGCCTGCCTTCACTAACCCACCCTGTAGCTCAGCAAACCTTAGGGGGTACGACATGGATGGAAAGCCTTGGGAGGTATAACCAAAGTCTACTCCAGCTTAGCAGATGAACATCTGAACACTTGTCATCCTCTTTTAATGAATCTTTCTTTGAAGCATTACCTTCAGTGAACCATTCATTCATTCAACAACTTACTAGGCACAAAGAAAAATAGACTTGCATTTCCTCAAGGCAGTGACAGTAAAAATATAAATAATATAAATAAAGTGTGCTCAAGAATGAGATAGTAGGAGTAGGTGAGGCATGAGTGGGCATCTTCAGGACCAAAGGCTTTGAAGAGCAGACTTCTATGGGCAGGGTGATAGAGTTGAGTTCAATCTCCCAAACCCACATAAAAGAGCCAGCTGTGGTAGAGTACGCCTGTAATCCTGACAGTGGGTAGATGGACACAGGTGCTAGCTGGTGCTTGCTAACCAGCTTTTCTAACCCTCTTGGGGAGCCAATAGGACACTCTTTCACACAAAACAGGATGGAAAGCACATAAGGAACACTGACCTCCAAAGGTGACCTCTGACCTCCATGTAGATGTTCAGTATGTGCTATCACACACATGTGGGCCTATGTACATACCTCTGCATACATATACATTCCCCATACATACACCATAGGGGGAAGCTGACTTGTTTCACATTTCTCTGTTCTTTTGTTCCTTTTTTTAAAACGAGACAGAATCTTACTGTGTTGTCCAGTATTCCACCCTCAGTTCCCCGGGGGGCTGTAGCTACAGCTATGCACCACCATGCTCCCCATGTATGCCAATGCATAGACTTTTCAGGAAGACCAATGATGAACAAGGTTGAATCAGAGCAAAGTATGATGTCATGCTTAAGAGATGCCATCTCATCCAAGACCCTGTTCTTGAGCCAGTGGTGCTGGGTTTTATTCTGAGGGCCATGGGGGAGATTTAGAAGGAAAGTAGCCTCATTAGACATGGGTCACACTCTAGAGAGAAAGATTAAAGGGTAAGAGATGATGTACAGAATGTTAGCCCATCAAATTCAGAAAATATAAAACCAAAGGTGGTGGCACTGGAAATGGAGACAAAATAAAACCAAGAACTATTTGGGAGTCATGACCCATGGAGTATAAGTAAGATTCTTGGGAGACTTGCCTCCTCAGCAGCCTAGAGCAGAACACCCTACAGAAAAGCCTTTCCTATATTTTTACTGCAGCTAATATTCCTCTTATCTTGATTCTCCAAGATCAACATTTTCTAGCTACTTAAAACTTCTCATTACCTCATGGTTTCAAGGCCAACGTCCCAACTCTGGGTTCTGCTGTCATATGTTCATGTCATATGGTCATTAGCACACATATGCCAGTAACCTTCTCTTACTGAAGATACCAAGAAACGCTGAGCATATCAAAGAGATCCCACTGTCCGTAGGTGTTCCCCATTAATCATTAAATAGGGTTGGGCAGCGATTTCTGTAGACAGGTGGAGTAGTCCTTGGCCTTTTCTCTTTTCAGAGAGCATAGCTGAAAGCTGTGACTTATGCCATCAGTAATGGGGCTCATCAAGGTGAAAGAAATTTTCAAGAGGACCATGATGTGAGCACCCAGAACAGGGTTATAGCCTGCAGTAACCCTATCATCCAGCTACACCCAGGCCTTCCATCCCTCTTCAAAGTTCAGTCAGCGCTGAGGACGTAAGCAAGTGCCTGTATTTCACCCGCAGCCCCAGGGGCAAGAGACAGAGAGACTCACTTGTCTCTATGGGGAGAGTAGGTAGAACGGTAGGTATGCTGAAGACAGAAAAGGCCGCCCAGCTTAGGAAGACAGAGTGGCGGGTTTCCCGAGCTCCAGTGCATCTTCAGCTCCGACTTCATCAATGTGAGCACACTGCAAAGGGACACAGCAGAAGCTGGCCCTGTAAATAATAGATCTCCTGCTATAGTTTAAGCAAAAAGCTATTATATTGACCAAGGAAAAGTAATGTCAAATAATTGTATCTCTTACGAGTTTCTGATGCTAAACATTAAAATACTGTGTCTCTTCAACCTCGCTGAGACCTAATTTATAACAAAGTAAAAAGATTTTTTTTTTTTTTACTCAAATGCTCTGAAAACTGTTCGATCCTGGTTCATACTGAAACCCATCACTCACAAAAGCAGGTTGTCTTACAGTCTCACAGCGGGTAGGTATATCTCCTGAAGTTAGTACAGGCACGTAGCCTGACAGGAAACAAACCTGAATATTTTTGAAGTGTGTTTTAATTAACCCCATAAAGACTCACCCATCAGCCCTCTCTGTTTCCAGAGTATGTCTTCTTAACTGAAAAGGAAAAAAAGGAAGAAAAGCATAGAAGGGGATAAGGAAGGAGAAGAGAGAAGAAATTCTTGGTTTTTTTTTTTCAAACCCAAATAGCATATAGAGTTAAGTCAGCACACAGAACACAGATGACAGATGTGACTAGATTGTGACCCAGTACTTTGAAGGAGATATTTGTATTTAATCAGGATAACTCAGAAGGGCATAAATAAGTCCTGTGCAAATAATTATGCAGAGTCCATTTCTGCCTCACATTCGTATATGCCCGCCTAATTGAATCGAGTGTTTAATCCCAGGATTCATTATCTCTTTCCCTATCTAAGTCCTTTTCTCATTTATATTTAGCACCCAGCTGTCCCCTCTTCCAAATGGTCACCTGTAGTCCTGTAAAAGTCTTGAGGTTGGCCTTAGAACCCCAGCTTTCAAGCAGCAGGTTCTCTCAGCAGGGGGCAGCTGGATCTTGCTGTGTCCCTGAGGCTGGGTTAGAATCCTTAAGGAGAGCAAACTGACTTGGAGAGGGTGAAAATCAGACCTTCAAGCAGATATCCCAGGTAGAGCTGGCCAAGGTGCTCTTGGTCAGCACAGGGTGTTGCTGCCTTTTGTAGTCCTCAGAATAAAGCAATGAAAAGATCAGTTAACTCGCTTGCTGGAAGTTATTGATAGAGAAATTCTTTCTGCACGAAAGATTATAAACAGTGTTATCTGAAGATGGATTTGTTTTAATTTGGCATTGATGTATTTGATACCTGGTAGGATCAAAGAAAACAGAATCAAAGGGAGAAATATAGAGCAGTCTGCTTCTCCGAATATAGCCCTCCTTTATAGATAGGAAATCTCGGGACTGGAGTGCTCAAATTTATTTGTACTGATGTTTGTTTAAAGATCAATATTAAATAAATTGGTCTGGAAGCTATAGTCATAAAGCAGCTGTCGAACTAATGTAATCCCACAATGCCATTTTGTCTACTGCATGAAACCTGGTTAACTGTGAGCTCCTCCTCACATGTGCAAAGCGTTTGGAAGAGGAAAGAGCAGAACTGGATTTTTCTGAACTTGGACCAATTTGCAAACAAATGTAAAAGGCATTTTTAAAAATTTAAATTTAAAAACAAAATTATGCTTGGTCCCTTTCAGGGTGGCAGTTGACTATTTTTGTGCACCTCAAACTTCCTTTAAAAACCATATAAAAATGCCACTTCCCTCTCTGTTATGTATCAGTATGCAAGGTGAACCCTAAGAGCCTTGTTTTGGGATATTCTGCCTACACTGGATGTTAGTTATTATTGTATTCAATTATGTTGATGCTGTTTGTTCGTTGATTTGCTTTTGAACAGTGTCTTTGGCTCCGTGTACCCTGGTATGAATCAGTGTGCTTAGACACTGTCAGTTTCAAGGTGTTTCCACCACTCTGTATCCATCAGAGATTCTGAAGCAGAAACCCAAAACCCATTGCATGAAGACTATCTCCTCTGCATGATGGCTGTGGACCCTTACCCCACTGTCTTTGACATAGTCCTTGAGTGTCTGGTCTTATTTTTGTTCTAGTTACTGACACATAAGAAAGGAGGAGTCCTGCTGTCAGCCCATAGATTTGATTGTGAGTATGGCCCATGATATAATCATAGAGGGATCATTGCCATAAAGAAACAAAGAAAACCATACATGCAGAGCATTCTAGATGCTAAGTACATTTGCTCTCATTGACCCATCAGAGAAGATGAAGAGTTGCACACAGACTAATCTGTCCACCTTACTTTTGGTCGTGAGATAAATAAATATCTGTTCAGCAGCAGGGCATGGCTTCCTTAGAACTGTTCTGGCCAAAGAACAAAACTTCTGAAAGTGTGTATTTCCTAATTAAAGGCATGTTTTTGAAAGTCAAGGTTCTGCAATTGCAAGTGGTATAAACTGGGGCAAGTAACCCAACTTTTTAAAGGCTCAGCTTCCTAATCTCAAAGGAGGTGAAAAAAAAACCCAGTATATAACAAACAAGTTGTGTTAAAGAGTGGATAAAATAATCTCCTGAAAAGCATTTAGAACTGAAGAGGTGGCTCAGTGGTTAGGGTGCATACTGCTCTTGCAGGGGATCTGAATTTGGTTTCTAGCAACCAAGCCAGAGAGCTCACAAATTCCTACAACTGCAGGCTCCTGGGGAGTGTGTGGCACTGTCTTTAAAGGCCACCTGTATTCGTCCTGTGTAAATATGCTCATATAGATACACACACATACGTAATTTAACTTTATAATACACTATGTGGTACACAGATAAAAATTATAACTTCTGTAATTGTGTGTGTGTGTGTGTGTGTGTGTGTGTGTGTGTATGTGTGTGTGTGTGTGTGTGTATGTGTTTATATCCCACTTTTCAACTAGGAACTACAGACTTTTCTAAAAGCAGATTAAACATTAGAAGTAACTAAATAGATCATATTATTTTACTAAGTTATGCAAGTCAAATATGTCTCATGATATTGTTCTGGTTTCTGAAGGTATGAGAATAAGCTTAAATGGTCAAAAATATAAGTATTTCCCCGTATTGACTCAGACTTAAGGTGCTTAAGTCTTTCATCCTGGATCATGAGGAGGTGGTGGGCCTCACATAAGTGGAAGCCAAAAGCTTTGGTGTTCAGGTGTTAGTAACACAGGTCTCCCTTCATGGAGGCCCCAACCATCCCAAACGTTACAAGGTCAATGAAGAGGGGGAGAAGTGGAGAAGTGAGAGGAAAACCTGTGTCTCCTGAAGGCTGACTGGCTTTGTGTGGCAATGATAATGCATAGCAGACAATAGCCAAAGAAACTCTGCTTGACACTGAAGTGCCACCCTTGTTACAAAAGTCAGGGTTAGCTTCAAGCACCGTGTGGAAAACTCCATCCACAAGAGGGCTACCAAGGGGCTTTTCAGCATGAAAGGGCACACTTTCATAGTTCTGCAGACAGCAAGCTCTTGCCTGCTGGTGAACTTACATGTGTGGGTCACTGTCCCGCGCCTGGGGGATAACTGAGTGGTGTGTGACATAAACATAGACAACTTGGCCCTGCTGTGAGCTGTTCTTAGAGTCGAGGCCTGCAGCTTTAGTCTGTGTCTGTGAAGGACTGAAAAAGGATGCTTTCGGTCCATGCTTTCTTGTTAATCAAAACCTAACTTTACGTTTTGAAGATGTTTTCTTTCAAATAGTCTTGAGAAATTATCTTCTGTCAAAGACAAATGCTGCTCGCCTAGTTGGCGATGATCCCTTTTTCCCTGGAAGCTCTTAGCATGGGTAGGTCGGTGGTACAGTTCCGTGCCTAACTTGGCTTTCTCCAGTCACTCTGGGATGTTTGCAGCATCCAAAAAAGATTTTAGTTACAATCTTGATTTAACATCTTTAAAAAACCCATGTACGTGTATCCAGTTTATATATTTCAACTTCTCTTAATAAAGATGTAAAACTTAAACTAAAATTGTAGCTGATTGTGCTGACTTATTGCTCTAAGATAGATTCATCAAATCTCCCAGCTGTATAAGACAGGGCTTACTAATGAAGTTCCCTATCAAAAAGAAAAGCCTAATTTTGATTTGGCTTAGGTAATGAACTTCTTTTTCCTGGTGTGATAATCTGCATGGGGTGGCTAAAAGAGTAGCTAGAGAGAGTGCGTTCACAGAAGCATTATGCAAAATGTCTTTTGTCTCTTTTTGCTGGGATATATTAAATTTTCAATGTAGTCTATGTAATATAAAATTATGATAATGACTTTTGGCCCACTGTGAAGGCAGCTTGCTGGTCCTGAGCGTGTGTGTCTGGCTTGAGCACTAGGTTACACTGTGGGAGTTGCCTTTTCTATTAGCAAACCTCTAGATACCTAATGATGAATTTTCTTTCACCAAATGTTCTCCTTTTGTCTAAAATACAAGCATTTTCTAAATTGCTTTTGAGAAAAACAAGAGAGGCATAGAGGTCTATGGCTCTAACAAGGGATAGTGAAACAAAGCCAGGGACTCAGTTAGAATCGTTCTGGTGATTAGAAACCAACCAAAAGGTTGCAGCAAGTACTCGTGAAAATATTTACCATCTTATTGACTCATCAGCATCGCTTAGGAAGAGGACAAATTGAACAGTTGTCTCTCATAAAATATGCCTATTCCTTTCAATCATGGGAAATTGAGGCTTTAATTCATCAGACAGTTATAGAAACTTTAAGAGTCTATGAGCATTGTTTGTTGAAGAAATGTCTTTCACTTTCCCATTTTCTGTTCTAAAATTTTGGGTAATTAAAGTGTATAAAATAGTGGACATGTCAGTGATCCTCTTACTTGGTATATTTCTTACATGGTATCTAGGGAACGCTTTGTGAGGAAATGGGCAAACAATATCTATTTCCTGTCACATGTAATTTCTAAATGATGATTCTTACACATCGTGATGAAGGTGACCCCGTTGAGGCATCTCTAAAGCCTGGAAAATTGTTCTAGACACTATCCTAGTTTGGAAGATGTTTTAATATTTATTTCTCAGAACCAGTTTGCAAGATACACAAGAAAATCTGTCTTAACACGCTTTCTTTCTTTTCTTCCCAAAGGCCTTCACCTGCTGGAATATCAGGACATTGACGGTTTGGTAGTTATGTCCTCATGTGTTATTATCAACTTGGCACGATAGTAAAGTCTGGTTAGGATTCACAGTTTTGCTGTGATACCCAAATCATAGATATGAGGCATGCTAGAAAGCCTGCGGTGGAGAAAGTTATTTGTTACACATGTTGGAAATCCCAAAAAAGACTGTTGGTGTAGAAACTACCATGCAGAGAACACACTGCTACCAGATGTAGATTTCCTAGTTTCTGAAGAACTAAATGTCTGTTAAGGAATTTGGTCACTATCCTGTGTCAGGAAAAGTCAATGCATAGTTTATTAATAACTTGTCAATTGATAACAATGCTCCCAATGTTTGTAGAGCAATGATTAACTTTGGAAATTTGAATTGGCATTACGTATTAGAAAAGTTTATTAAAATCACCCTTTAAAAATCAACTAAAGGACTTTCAGAATAGAAATCTCATGAGTTATGATCTCTTGACTTTCTTTTCTGAATTAATAGAAAGTATTGCAAAGCAATTTTAATAAAGACTTGGAGCCCTTTTCTTAAATATTGAAAACTAAATTAGAGCTATAGACAAATGTTCTGTGGGTAAAGCACCCACTGAGCAAGCATGAATACCCAAGTTGGGCTTCACTTAAGAATCAGGGGTGTGAACTGGAGAGATGGCTGACAACCAAAAATGTAAGAATTACGGGTGTACCTCACACCTGCAGCCTTTGTCTTGGGGGTTCAAACACAGGCAGGACCCTGTAGCCAATTGGTACCTCTAGGTTTCGTGGGAGACACTAAATGTCAACAAGTAATGTGGAGAGAGAGATAAGAAAGATAGTTGATATAAACCTCTGGTGTCCACATACACCCCCGCACACAAACATGCACAATCATGTATTCATTCAACACACACACTTGCACACACATGCAAAATAAAAATTAGAAAATCTCTCCCAGTACCTAGGCTAAAGGAGATGACAATTTTATACACTGTTGGTTCTGCCAATGCCTTGTGGCATCTTGTCCACTGCTGAGCTCGGGTACCCCATATGCCCATAAAAGAAACTGTTCTTGTTTTTAGAAAGGGTGTTCTCCGGGTAAATGGTCAGGAAATCAGGATTAAGAAAAAAGTTCCATGTTGGCAAGCTATGCCATTGGAAGCCACAAATAATGAGGCCAGCTCCCATGACCTGATTCCCTTGAATGTAGGTAACACTCATGGCAACTGTGTGAACTTCTCTCTTAGCTGGTTTAAACCTGTGGGCAGTGGTATGTTTGCAGAGCCCGGGCACAGTGCTGCATACACTTTGGAACAGGCAGGGATGAGTAAATGGATGGACAGTTAGATTGGTAAAGTCCTGACAGTGTTGGGCAGACCTGCTTATTTGGTGGGATGCTGTGATGTTATGATGGTTCTGCCCCTGGAGCCAAAAAACAGGGGTCCTTTGGGCCCAAGCTTATTCTTCCATACGCCTCCCTTTGGTGTGATGGGAGAGAGGACTAGGGAAGCAGCTTTTCAAACTCTTTAGGCTTTAGATGGCACAAGATGATGTTTGTGTAGAAGAGCGATAGTTCTCAGCACTACAAGTGTATGGTTTTGCCTTTAATTTGGTGTCTGTGTTTTATCAGCTAAACCAGACGAGCTCAAATGAACGAGCCCACCCCACAGCACACAGCACACAGAATGTTAGAAAGTTGTGCTGTTCATCCACAGCCAAATGATGATTCTATTACAGAAAAGGCCATGGCGTTGTAACTGGAAAACTGGGGCTGATTTTATTTGTACTCATTAGTGTTGATGGCTGAAAAGTCTGAGCATGGAGGAATCCCTCACACGCTAATCAGGAGGAAAGAAGGACCTTCAATTAAAGGCATGCTAACCTGAAGACCATATAAACAGCATTCGGAAAGCTAATGGGCAATCCCCAGGTCAGATGCCCAGCAAAGGTCACTCCTCGGTAAAGAGAGTAAATCTTGAAGCAGAGTCACGTATAGGGTTCAGTCTCTGCCTGGGAACAATAAGTCATTTGCTCTATAACAAGTTGCCAACACAAAGGCTTTTCTCTGGCCATGGAACAAATAAGAGAACCCTAGAACAGAATTCCCCTCTTCTGTGCCCTAAGGAAAATGGCTCCCAAGGGGACAACGTATCTACCAAGGAGTATTTCATTTGAGGTCTTGGAAAGCTCACGGATGGTGTCAGGTTAAAACGCACTGAATTTTCTAGTATCGTTTTGCAACAACATAATATCTTTTACTCCGTTCAGACACAAACATGGAACTCTTCTTAAATCTTTCCATGAAGGGCATTTATAACTCTAACTCGACTAATCAAGAAACAAATTCCTCTATTTCAATCAAAACACACATCTAGACGCACTCAGGCTGTAATTTCAGTATCGTGTTCTGGTCACCTACTGTTGGTGCCTCTTTAATCCCACGAGGGCCTTCTCGCTGCTCAGCTTTCAGCTTTCTAATTCTTTGGAGCCATCTCTTGAGAGGTCAGGGAAGGCCAGGCTCCCCTTCATGGGTCCTTCTGAAAGTGGCATGAAGAGGCTGGAGGCATCTGTGTTGATTTAGTTCACCACACTGGGTAAACACCTCAATTTCTGCTTTTTGTCATTTTGCTGAACTCTGAAATAACAGCAGTCATTTTAAAGCAGAGTATTTGAGACAGGCCTTTGATTTTTACCTGTGTCATATCCCATTCCCCCACCCCGTGCATGCTGTGTGTGCACGTGTGTGTGTGTGTGTGTGTGTGTGTGTGTGTGTGTGTGTGTGCGCGCGCGCGCCCCTTGTGCGTGCACCCGTGCGAATATACATATAAGGCTATCAGAAGTTAGCCTATGAATTTTGGCACCACAGAAACTTTGTTCTCCTGTGCTCAGTATCATTAGGACTGTAACTGGACCAGTAAGAGTGCTTCCTCCCACCCACCCCCCCTTCTTGGGCACCCTATCTTAAGAAAGCCCTTGTCATTCTCATCCAAATGGCACTGGCCACCTTTTCTGTCTCTCCATGTGTTGAAAATGTAACCATTATTATCCAGCCCCGTTTTATGCATCTTCCAGATGATTTAACTGAACTGAAGCTATGGAGGATATGCTGACTGGCACTTTTCCCAAGCTTAATGTGTTAACAAAAGCCAATGGTGTCAGTTTTAACAGTTTTAGCTAAATTCCCACGACACTCTTAACAAACGCAGAAACCTCTGCCATGTCTTACCCTGACAGATTTCCTGCCGTCATTGCACACTTAAAATAAATGTCATCCCCAATCAAAAAGTTCACATTTTCTCTGACAATATAATTTGTTACTTTGTTCCTGCTTTATCTTTCTTTGGCACAGGAATCTTCAGCCAAGACATGCCACTTTTCCACAGTGTTGGCTGTTGTCCTTTGTGTCCTTCCAAGTATGAGAATGAGGCCAGAAAGCAAAGCTAGTTTTTAAATCCCATGCATTAACAGTTAGATATGTGAAATGTTGGCTTGGAGAGGACACCATACTCTTATTGCAAATCCAAATGTCTTAGCCTCGGTTGGCTGGGACAACGTATATGACAAAGTATCATAAGCCCAGTGGCTTATGAGTAGAAGAAGTCTGTTCTTCATTACTTCTTTACTAGAGATAAAGTCCAAGCTCCTTGCGGATTTTGTCAGGTGAGGAACTACTTCCGGGTCACAGACAGCTGTTCTCACTATATGCCCTCAGCTGCTATGGCTGAGCTCTCTGGGATCTCTTTACAGGCTCTAATCTCATCTGCAAGGGCTCCAGGGTCTTGACCTAATCAACCCTCCTAAAGTTTGATTTTTAGTTAGCATCCTCCTATGGAGGTTAGAATCTCCACATAGAAATTTTAGTGAGCACATTCTATCCGTTGTGCCTACATATTTTGTTGACTTATAGAACATGGAGGTCTTACAGATCACAAAGAGGATCATGGTTGGTTCTAAGGAATGAATATGCCCTCGGCCTTGGTCTTGGCCTACACCATTGGTACTATGTGTAATAATGGACAGAGCATGTAAAGTTTCTGTCTTTTCTTGCCTAGGGACCAGGAATAGGACATGTAGAGCAAAGCACTTGTCAGAGCAATATTCCAGCATCCCTGGCATGCTTTACAACGCTTTAGGATGGGCTTTATGCTGTATTTACATGGCAGTGTTCTTCTGCCTTTTGCTCATGACTCTGCTACACATTTGCTTGCTTGTTAGCATTTTCCTGTATTTGGAGGCTTGGTAAAGACACATGAAATGCTAACCCAACAACTGAGTCGTGTGACTCCCAGTAAGAAGAGAGATGGTCTCCTGTCTGTACAAAATGATAGGCAAATGGCCCAAGCCAACCATCATGCACAGTGACCTTGCTTAACTGACCTGAAGAACTCATCTTAATACCTTTCAGACTATTGCATAGCCAGGCAGGGTAGACTAGTGGATGGATCCTGGAGGACAGAATGTAGAGACCACACTCTTACCATCAAATTGGAGCTGCAGAAAGGAGGTCACGCCCATTCTCACTACTTCCATTTCCTTCACTGCTACGTCAAAGTGCTGCATGAAATGGCCCTTAAGGTTCTTTCAGGATAAAATAGGTATGGTTTTTAAAGTATGAAAGATCTGTCATAGGCAACTGTTAATTTTTTGATCAAGCCTTTTTTGTTCATTAGCTTAAAGACAGTCCACAGACTTCTGAGCTGACACTTTCTCTGATCTGTCACCTCCCCACCCCCACCCTCCTGTCTCTCTTTCTCAGAGAAGAAGAGAGAGGTGGCTTGCACAGCAGCTGGCTCATTTCCCTGGTTTCACACTACTGTTTAATGATCCGTTTCTTGTGTGCCACCTCTCTCATCTACTGAAGATAGATACAAATTGTACCTATAAAAATTAGAGTATGACTCAGGTTAGCTTTCTTCCTCCCTTTCAAATACTGTATGTTAAATAACTTCCCATCATCATTTTTATCACAAATTCTTTAATGATAGGTGAGATGCTACACAAACAGATGCCTTTAACCTGTTCTATTGTCTTCAAGCGCATGATATGAATTCACAGGAGGCAGCAGCCTGCAGAACAGACCAGTGCATGCACCCTGTGGGAAGGACTGGCTTCCCAGGAAGCCCTGGTACTAGTTCATTTCTGCCTTTGCCCAGGTGTGGGTGAGGGCATCTCTGTCCAGTCCTTAAGAAGAGAAGCCTGGGACATGGGTGGTTTGTGAGCAGAGCCATTAAGCAGGGTCTCAGAGAGAGCAGTAGTGACCATCCATCCCCATTGTAGAAAAAGACTGTGTTAGTCAGATAGCACTGCATGAAGCCCAGCCTCTTACGCTCTGCTTGAGGATGTCAGATGGGCCACGTGACTGAGTGTGGAGGTCACAAAAAAATCCACACCAGTAAAAGCTTCTGAATGTTCAGTGAAAATTAATTTAAAACCAAATGTGTAATGATTGTCACAGCATGAAACACCAACAAATGGTGCCTAAACTACTATGGCTGAGAATATAGACTAGCACATGTCCTGTGCTCTTTAAGGTTTCTATCATACATACAAAGGGATTGACTCTTTCAGAATCATATAATGGTTGAACTGTGGAAAACAAAAGGCTTGAAATATTTTCCAATTGTCATTCCTCATTAGTATATCTTTGCATTCTATTATGTTAGAATGTTTGATTTTAAAATTATTGTTTGACTTGCTGACTTGAGTTTCATTAAAAAAAGGACAGAATTTTTAACAATTTCTGAGATGTCCCTAAACATACCTCTGCCAGTTTATACTATGTGTTTAAGCAAAGTAGTGTTCTCCATATTGATTAATATAAAATCAAAATATCAATCAATTCTGAAAGATGATGAAGATTCCCCATGCCTTGCAATATAATAAATCCAACCAAAATTTAATTCTTCATGTAAATATATCATACATTCACCTCATTAAAATGCATGTTTTTTTTCATCTTTACTATATGGTGAAATTATATGTATACCAAAGAACTTTTTTAGAGCTAACCTTCTTTATGATTCGTTATCAGTTTAAAGAAATTGTATGCCTATTTTGTATTCCTAATATGCCTGGGCTTGGGTAACATTTTCTTGAGTAAAAAAAAGGTTGTGAGTGGGAAATGTTTAGGGAACCCCATCCTGAAGACTAATAGACTTAGGAGCGGGGGCCCTTCAGAGCATACCCCAGCTTTCCACTCACTGACAAGCAGGCATCAGCTCCTCTTGGCCTCTGCTGGTCTTTCTGCTTTTAAATGAAGGTCAGTGGCTTCCTGTCTATAGAAGTTGTTTGCCTATGAATTTGAAGGTTACTGTTGGAGTTCCTGGAGTATGTATGCATGCTAGTGAGTCCTGTCTGTCTGTCTCCATGTGTGTAAAAGGGCAGGGAATCTGGACAAAAAAAAGCAAGCAAGCAAACAAACAAACAAACAAACGGACCATGTAGCACTTTCTGTGAGCAGGACAAAGCATTCCCTTCCACTGGGACTTCCCTCTGTGAGACCAGGCTTTATACCTGTGACTGTTCAGTAGAAGGACTAAATGTCACAGTACAAATGAGCTGGCCATTACCAGCGAGACACATCCTGGTAATACAGTTTAGAACTGTCAGCTGGCCATTCTGAAGCAAGCAGAACAAAGCTAGCAAGGTCAGCTTCCTTCTCAGTGTTCCCTCCGACAGACGGGAGAACCTTTGCTTGAGCAGGGGGAGACTGGAAGGAGCCTTGTCCACCACTTCCACTTCCTACACTGGAATGGGTTTGTTTCATCCGAGTCTTGGACTTAGTTTCTCTTTGTTTTATCAGAGTAAAACTGCATTTATCTCAGACACCATGGCTCTCTGCTTTGCAGTGCTTTGGCAAGCAGCAGGCTTTGCAGTAAGTTGTTCCTGGGAAAAGTTATAATAGATGTGGGCTGTTTCGGTAAGGCATAGACATCAATTAAAATTTGAAAACATCAAAAAATGCTATATTTGTTTCTATAAATGTAATTATGTACAAACTGGACAGGGGCTTGCATAACCTGGGAGCAAGTAGGAGGCAAAGACAGGTCCTCGGGGAGATCAGAGGCCACAGCGATAACAGTAGCCAGACTTCTCTGCTCCAAGATCACTTCAACCTTTCCCCAGCCCAGCAACCGTGTCTGCATACTTATAGTAAACACATGTGCCATTTCTGGTTAATAGAATTGGTGTTGGGACTTTCTCTTTGAGAGTCAACATTTCAGATGGTGCCTGAGTACAGGTATTTCTTCAATGTAATCTAATTGATAGCATCTCAGTTAGAAATGCTATTGGATATATATATAGTTTTCTTCATTGCTGAATCCCCAAACAAGATCTGAGGTTGGTTTCCAAGGGTCCAGTTATCAGTCCAGTGACAGGGCGTGAAGCAGAGTGATGAAGGGTACTGCCTCTGCCCTTGTCTGTGGCCTTGGACACATTCTCTGAAGTACTCTTTCCCTTCTATGAGAATAGCAACAGTGATGGTAGTAAGTCCTCAGGCCTCATAAGGAGGTTGAAGAATTAAAAGCAACAACCCACAGTAGTGTGCCTAACACAACAAATGTACAGCTGTGCTTAGATATGATGGTTGTTGTGTCCTTCCTGATACTTAGGATAAATGGCGAGGTAGTTTAGTTTTGATTATATGTGTGCATATATCTGTGTGTGTCTGGGGGGCGGGGGGGGGGGGTTTGCAGGTGCCAGTGGAGGAATCAGGATTCTTACAGCTGTAGCCACACACAGTTGTGACACCCAGTGTAGATTCTGGGAACTGAACCCAGGTTCTCTGCAAGAGAAGTACACTCTCCTGCTGAGTCACCTCTCCAGCCCCCAGTATTTAGCCTTTGAGTCAGACATGGTGCTAACACATGCCTGTAACCCCAGTCTTCAGGCCTCTGAGGCTAAAGATACCAGCCTGATCCACCATGGGTGGTTTCTCTCCTTAAAGAGAAACCACTCAGCCTCTCTGAGGATTTGTTTTTCTTGCAGACACTTAAAGGGCTGGACTAGGGGACTCTATCTCTGTAGCTTATTAAATTATTGATGTAAAATATTGACTATATTATACAAGCATTTTAAACAAATTGACATAAACATAATTTTAACAAATCACTCTGCCCTTTCTGCATTTATTGCATGGCAATGACAACAACTTTCTTTTATTTCCAGAAGAAGAAAATATTAGAAGTTCTGTAACATTTTTGTGGGGTATTTTTTTAAACAAAAAATTTGGGTAAACTTTTACCCAATTTTCTAATTTTTGGCAGAAGAGCAATGATATATTTTATCTTATACAATCTTAAAAGCACATTTTAACCTTCATATTTTTAACCAGATCTCACATCTCTTTATATAATTTTGACTAGGCTGACATATATATTAAAAAACAACCAAGGAAAAGGTTATTGTTTGGGTATATAAATCTAAAATCATACACCAACTGGTCTTCCAGCGATTAAAGCTGCCTTCCCCTTTAATAACTCTCCTAAGAAACAGGAAATGTAATTTCCCTACACCTTTCCTGGGGCTCTCCAATCAGCTAGGTCCTCTGGGGGCTCCCACTGTATATTCCTTCATCAACATGGAGTCCCCCAAGGGGCCCACACACACTCTGTTAAAATTAGCTGTGTTCCACATTAGTGACAGGGGCTGAGTATTCCTGTGAGGGGTACACAGTTGTATGGTGCTGCTTCCTGTTTGAGCAAAATCATATCTTTAATTGCAGAGAATTTTTTTCATTACCTGTTAATTGATAAATCATGCTTGCTCCTGCTGCTGGGCTCACACACCACGAACCTGATCATGAGACAGCCTCCGGCCCAACCCCCCCATCGTCCTTTCATACCCCCAAACAAAAAGGGCATGAAGCCGCATGGCCAGAGAAAGAAGACAGGCAGGTTGCAGCCCTAAGCATTAGGTTTGGAGAGTTGCATAAAAATAAAATAAAGCGTGTGTGTGTGTCTGTGTCTCTGTGTGTATTTGTATCTGTGAGTGCATGTGTGTCTATGTCTCTGTGTGTATTTGTGCATATGTGTGTGTCTGTGTGTGAGCATGTGTATATGTATGTGTGTACATGTGTGTGTATGCATGCATGTGTGTCTATGTGTGTGTGCATGGGTATGTGAGTGTGTCTCTGTGTATGTACACATATACATGTACCTGGCATTTAAAAGAGTTCCCTTTCTGTTTCCCTCCTTTTGTCATTCTTGTCCTTTGATTCATACTTGTAATCTGGGTAGCAAGAAGCCACCGTCTTGGGAAGAACAGTAAAAGTCCTGCGTACAGTGAAATAATTTAGCTGATAATTCCCCACTGTATAATTTTCTCTGCTTCCTGCTAGCTGACCTTGTGGGCTCCTGTCAGGTTGCTAAGGGAGATCCAGCAGGGCTTCGGCTCTGTTCCTTTATTTTTAAAAGGTATTATAGGGTAGAGTGGTGTGTTGGTGGCAGCTGAGGGATGGGACTAGATGCTGAGTGCTTGATCAGATGTGTGAAGCAATCCTCCCCACCCCTTGCCTGTCTCTTCTTTTCCTCCCCACCCCCAACCCTCACTTTCCATGAGAACTACAAGATAGAGAAATTGCTGCAAACTGTTGAGCTAGAATTCTGAACTTGATGGATGTAATCAAAATGTGGCTAGATCCCAAGAGGTGTGGCCTAAGGAGTAGGCCGGCCAAGCAGATGACAGCTAATGGAACCCGGAGCCTTTTATCTTAGAGATGTCAATCTTGGTCCAGATCAGGGTTGAGTGAAGACCTTGCAATGTCTGCAATAAAAGCATTGCCAGAGTAGGATTGCTAGAGTCCCTCTCCCCTGTCCCCAGCCTTTCTGAGTTGGACTGCATGCAATTTGAGCAGGCAGCAGAAGGCAGAGTAAGCAGCTGGGGAAACTGTCTGTATCATGATGTTCCCAGACTAGGCAAAAGTTACCCTGCTCATTATGAATGGGAAGTAATACACCATTGATTTGTGTCCAAGTAATTCCCAGGTAATTATAGGCCATCGATCTACCCAAACGGGAGCTGCAGCAGTTGTATTCTGCAGGCCTTATGTTGCCTCACACCTGGTGACTGTACTACCATTGCACTTGGGTTCTAGAACAGTCTCTTCCTCAATCCTCCTGTGGCTGGGAAGATGCTTAGAAACTATCAGATGGTTCTAGAAGGTTGAAGGAGGCCAGGTGATTCCGTGTCTGCAGGCCTCAGTCCCTTAAAGAGTCCTCTGATGCTACAGGGGAGGTAAGGTTGCTTTGTGTTTGTGGGGGCTATTTCTATGCCCCCAGCAGTGGGACAGGGATTGCATCAGCTGGCTGGTTTTGTGTCTCAGCTGTCACCAGAAGAGTGTAGTAATATTCTTGATTAAATGTCATTACTCTGTGGCATAGAAATGGGAACAGTGACATGATTTTGGATCTGTTCCTTTTCAAATCCAGCAGTAGAAGCAAGGCACGTCTACTATGGATTAAGCACAGCTATTTTTGCGCCATCTTCAATCGCAGGCTTGGAATTTGTATCAATATGTCTTCACTTCATATCATCAATTCCCTGAGGCCTTTAACTGAAATGCAAGAAAAGGCCATAAGTAAAAGAACGTTGAACACTATTGTTCAATCAGCAGCTGTTGCCACATCAAAAAAATGCGGTTAATGTCCCAGATTAAAATAAATTGGTGATAATAAAAGTTGATTTGGTAACAGTAGGTACAGACGATGGTATGAGAAAACAAAGTTTGTTTCCAGTGCACTCTGACTCATCTCTTTCTCTGATTATCTGATATTTAAAGTTGACCAGCAGGGAAACATGTAGACACAACACTTTTCCCTGCCTAGGAAGAGTTATTCCTTGATGGTTTATAATCATATCTTAGTGCTTTATATATTTATAACAAGCTGATAAATATAATGTGAGAGGAAGGGGGCTAGGCACCAAGAAATTGAAAAGTCAGTTCTAGGGAAACAGAGAGAAATTGTTAATGTTCCTCACCAGAATTCAATTTGTCCAATTGCAAAAATCTCAGTCTCCAGGAAACAAACTGCAAAGCAAGCTCAGTTGTCATGTGATCAGTTGTCTAGCCTACCGCCTTTGACTGCCTGCAAGCTTATAGGCAGCAGAGAGTGGACAGAGGCAGCTAAGTGAGGGCTTCACTCATGGTCAAAATTACATACAGTACTTACATGAACGCCATGTTAATACATTCATCTAGAGTAGAATAGTAAATTGGAGTGTATTTGATATCATCGGTAGATGCTATTATTTGTTAAACTCTGGCCAAGAGACTTTAGAGTGGAACCTCTGAAGCCACTGGCTCAATTACAGATCCAACATCAGTGGCCTGGTATTCAGAAAACGTGATATCACTAAGCAACTCTTAAGAATCATCCAAAGGGCCCACACCTTTCACTCAGGGAGTTCCTTGGATGCTGTGCACAGGCGCTGCTGCCGAGCAAGCCAGGCTCCCACACTGGGGCAGACAGTAGAATTTATTCTCTCAGTTGGCATCTGCATGTTACCAGATCGGGGCTTTTGTCTCTTCCTCTTACTAGATAAGTTGAAACATTGACAGGCAGCGTGTTCCTTTTCTCCCCCTTTTATTACAGTAATTTATAAGATATTTTAGCTAACAGGAGAACGGCCCAAGGGGGCATTCTCATGTTAATTACCAAATGTGGGCTTGTCAAAATCAAATAGCTCCAGGAACGATGCAAGTAGCTCTGCATCACTGGCTTGTTTGGCCCTCAACCCAGTATTAGCTACTTTTAAAAACCCGGGTTCATTAGGCTTTTACTGTAGAAGAAGAATCACTACCTGGGGCTTTCAGTGGAAGCTGGGGCTCTGTCAGCAGCTTAAGGGTTTAATGTAAATGACATTAAAAAAAATAGTTTCGTATAACATACTTGGGGAAACGAAAAACAAAACAAGAAAAATCCATGCTTCGAGAGTCAAGCACTCCTTCCTGGTCCCTGCAATGTGACACTGAGGATAATTTTCAGTACATCATACTTTGAGGAGGGGGCAGGTCCTGTTTTATTTAGAAACATCTCATCATTTAGTATTATTGGGCTGGTGAGTTCAAGGCAATTGAAAAAGTTACGATTTCTAAAACTCTAATCCTGACATAAGGTTCTACACACACAGAGATATGTGACATTTCTTCTAACAGGCCCTAAAGCCTAACCCAAGATTGCCCTGTTGGGATGAGGCTCACCTGAGCTGATCCGCCTTGTTCCTGAGTCTTCCCATGATTCCTTTCATGATCTCCTTTTTCTATCTGTAGCTTCTCTCTCCCGGAGCACAACCTTGTGCAGGAGTAGATATTTAAAAAAACTAAACACCTTTCTCACCAGCTCCAACCCTGCTCTTGACTGCCTAAGAGAGTCAGTGTTGGTGACAATGTCATGGAAGGACGTAAGCAAACAGCTGGTGATGTCAGCAGGAAATTAGAAGTAAGATTTGCTACACTAAACTACAATGTGGGCGATCCCCCTGTGCATAATCAAGAGCTCACTCTATATACAAGTGAGAATTAATCCAAGAGGGGTGAGCGGTTAAGGCTCAGGGTGTTCCCATGGAATAGTTCCTATCTATGGTATAGAGGAACCAAATTTGAATGTGCAACTGGAAGTTACCAAACTAGCATTTTCTTAACACTTTCTGGATACTGGGATCTGTATATACACTAAGGATACAGAAATACGTAGAGCACAGGAGTCTCCTAAAATAGCAAAGTTCACTAGAAGTGTCAGGCAGGCAAATGAGCAGTGTAGTGTTGGTCTCCTGCAGATGATGGTCAGTCTTAGCTGTCAGCTTGGTGAGACTTAGAATCACAATGGAACATAGGTGTGTCTGTGAGGGTGTTTCCAGAAAGATTTCCAGAAAGGGAAGACCCACTCTGGGTGTGGCCAGCTGTGTCCTGCATGGGCTGGGGTTATAGTGTTCATCTCCTGACTGCAGAGGTGGGCTAGGGTTATAGTGTTCATCTCCTGACTGCAGAGACAGTGTGTCCAGCTGTTTCAATCTTAAGGCTTCCTGTTCATCTGAGACGAACATTCTGAAGAGGAAATGTCTAGCCAAACATGTAGAGAAAAGGCCATTGTCATGTGTACAGGACTCCCTGGAAATTTGGACATGTGGTAGGCTAAGTTGACACTACATAAACAGAGAAATACATGTTTTTCTGGACCATTCCGGGACACACCAAGGACTCTGTTGTATCTTGCTTTATATGGGTTCTCTTAAGGAAACTAGAAAAGCATGTTAGAGTGAGGTCTCCGTCTGGCATCCAGATACTCGCTCACTCTAGCATCCTGTGCACTGGTGGGTGCTCCTGGGTACCAGAATAGCATCAGGCAGAAAACACCTTCCCTGTCCTTCATGACCTCTTTGAGGTGCTTGGCAGACTTCTGACAGTTCTCTTTATTCTTCTGCACAGGTCTGCCTCCACCCATTTACCTTTTAATTTTTTAATGAAAATATTTATTTTGGTGTTGTATTTTTAAAAATCACTATTAAGATCCAAACATCTAGATTTTCCCTTTGTTTTCTTTTGAATGTTTCATTTCTTGCATTTTACAGTTTAGCCCATGAAGAAGAGTGGGGCTGTCTGGGCCCCTGACTCTAACCAGGCTATTCTCTCATAGGTACCTGCCATCTTTATCCCCTGTAGCTTGTAGTTTCAGGCAGTGCCAGTTTTCTGACTTGATTTTTAAGAGTCTCTCAATTTTTCTCCATCTTTATCCTTCTCATGGTGTAGCCTTTAGAATCCCTCTGTCTACCCTACATACCATTCGGGATTTTTATTGGGTTTCTCTTAAGTCTATAGATTCATTTGAGAAGATGACATCCTAACAATATTGAACATCTTCATGAACATGAAATGTCTTATTATTTAATTATTTTAATTACATTATGTACTTATTTCCATTTGCTTAGTTTATCTTTATTATGAGGGTGTATACACCTCACCTGAGTAAGTCAGAGGACAAGTTTCAGGACTCTGTTCTGTCCTTCTGCCATGTGGCTTCTGAGAATTAAACTCGGGTCCTCAGGTTTAGAAACAAGCACCTTTCTCTGCTCAGCCATCTCTCCTATCCCCATTGGTTAATTCCTAAAACATTTCTCTCAGCAGAGAGATACAAACTATAGTGTTAAGTCTCATAAAAGACTTATGTATATCTTGTTAGATTGGTCTCTATGATTTTACCCATTTTTATATAAAAGTAATTTTAATGTACTGTAGAAAACACATGCAGGTAGTTTTTCTAGTCATCACTCCCTAAATAACACATCATAACAAACCAATTATTTTAATGATTGGAAAAAACTAAAATATTAAAATAATATAATTGTATAATATACCTAACTGTTCAATAATTATACTGCTAAATACTATAATTAGTGTTAATCAAAGATTACATGCAGTAATGTACAATTTTATATAGGAAAATGACTGTAGAGCTTGGTAACCCCTTAGATACTGAGCTTGATGCTGTGGTCCTGTATGCTGTGACCTGGTCAGCATCACTGGTGTGGTCATGTCTCCTGTGTTGTGGCTAGCATCACTTGTTAGTTGCAGGAGTCTTGTTGAGTCTTCAGGATTTTGGTAAAATACATAATCATGGGGTGATCTGTAAGAGGCACAGTGTGGTCCTCTCTTCTGTATCACTGTCTTTCCTGGGATGTTTGGTGTACTGCTGGTTAAAAATGTTAGAGGGGACCTCAGTTTTTTCCTAGAACTTAAGGGGGAGTGTGGGTTACTATCATCTGTGTGTTCATAACTGTAGGACTTCTGTGCATAGTCTTGATGAAGTTGAAGCAAACCGTCTCGGTTTCTAGCTGGATGAGAGGCTTCTATCTTTCTGATTTTATTTCCTCCCAGAGGATTTCGTATTACACACAGTCTCCTTGTGTTTTAATCATATTCTCACCGTTGAACTTCACACAGGGCTGCTGTACCTGCTGCACTTCTAGCGTTTGTCCTCTTTGTTTTGGTGACACGGTCAGTGACTCATTTTCAGATGTTAATCTTACTGCCTGAAAAATTCTAGATAGCCAACAAATCCTAGACTGCTAGAGTCAATTTACTATTTTTTTTTTCCTTCAGAAGCCTGTGTGTTTATGAGATACCAGGTCTGGTCATTTTCCTCTTCTACAGTAGCCTTGTCTGGCTTGGGAAGTAGGGAACTGTTGATATTTAGAATGGATTGGAAAATTGCCTTCTCTTGGGTTTACAGAAACTCTGTGAAGTTGTACATTGTTCTCTAATTGTTTGGTACAGTTCTCCACTTAAAGGGCATGCCACAGACCAAATAATTCATGTCTGTTTTGAATTCAGAGAATTTTTTATTTTAATTTATTTTTTAGTATATGTGCTCTTCTAGTCTTACAAATATTACAATAAAATGATGCATGTATGCTTCTTCGAAAAATAAAACTTCACTGTACTAAATGGCTTGTCACATTTAAAATGTGGCACATACACTTCTTCTTAATACAATAAATATTTCCCAAAAATCAGATTTCTGAAAATCAGTTCTGACTTGTGGGTCCTACCAAATCATCTCCTATTCACAAATATGTTTTCCAAAACATTTCGTGTTCATGGGTAGACTGCTTAAATTCTTACCTTTATCGGTTTCCCTCTTTTGAATATTAATTTTATTGATTGATTTTGTCCTTGGGCAGTTTTATACATGTAGATGATGTTCTCTGGGTAATACTCAACACGTGGATTAGAATGTCACAGTTTAAACAAGTTGCTACATGTAAAGAGTCTAGAGCTATGGCTGGCATACACTAAGTGCATAGGAAAGGCCAGCTACTGTTATTAATTTCTTCACTGTGCTGAAGCTTCTCCAGATGCCCTCATCGCTCTTGAAGCTCCTTCTGCCTCCATCATTGAAGGAGGGAAATGAGCCCCTGATGCCCCTTGTGTTGTTTCCTGTTTATTCCTACAAAAAAAATTCTTCATGTTTCAGACTCAATGTGCACTTCCCCAATACAACACACACACACACACACACACACACACACACACACACACACAAATTGCTCACCCAAACCCTTGCTCAAGGCTGGCATGACCAGTCTTTTTGTTTGAAGTATAGCTTTATAATACTTGTCCGTCTGAATCTTATTACAGTATTCTCTTTCAATAATCCAGTCCCGTGGCGGTTCCAGATCTGGAACACATCTTATGAGTCACTTGCCTCAGATGAATAAACAGAGTCCTAGAGAGGTCATAGGCGTCTCCAAGTTCTTGCCGCTGGAGGCTATCAGAATGAGAAGCCCTTTCTTAGTGTGCCAAAAATCACAAGTGCACTGATTGCCATAACTTAATTCTTTGGGGTGTTTTTTTTTCAATTTTTAATTTTATGTTATGTTCCAAATGCTCATTAATCACTGTACATATTAGGACTAAATTTTTCTCCTAATTTCTGTGATTTATCTTGCTGTTATTATTCCCCAAGAAGAAAATGCTGGAATAGTTGTGAGTGGCTCCTAGTCTGCCCTTTAACAAGCCCAGGGAGGTAAACATTACAAGTCCTGACTTCTTCCACACAACAGAGCAGCTTCTTTTGTGAAATAGTGGCTTGTAAACAGTGCACAGGTATGGAAGTAAATAACTGTGTAAGTAATTGAAACTACAGGGGAATTGAAAAAATCAGAATGCGGTTATTAATAATCCCTCTATTTATATGAAATGAGCTCTTCATTTGAGGAACTACAACACTGAGTGGATATTGCTTCGTTTAAATTTATAACAGCTTTGCTGAGTGCAAGCGATAGCATCAGCCTGACTTCATTTCTGAGTTTGCAGCCTACAAAGTTAGGAGCCGTGTAAAGGTGTGCTCTCTGGTCAGTCTACTTGGAAAGCCCGCTTCTGACATTAGAAGAAATTGATGCTGTGCTATCCAGTGTGGTTTGAAGCACAGGTAGTCATTTATAGTTCCCAAGCTACGTTCTCCTGTAAGATACACTGAGAAAGTCTATCCTAGTGCTTAACTCTCATCTTAGGATCTTAGTTAGATTCTTAACTTTGACATTTATTTACAGGCAAAAAAAATGGATTCATAATGGTCACTGAAGAGGAATATAAAGCAGAAATAACCTGTTACAAAGCTTACTAGAACTAGGAATAGGGTAGGAAATAAACCGTATCATCTCCTAATTCACATGCCCATTTAAATCCTAGGTACTGTAGGTAATAGGAAATATAGTCTATAGAAATAATGGCAAAATCACAACTAAGCCATGCATTTTTAAGTAGTTTTAAAACTTAAATTTTAGGAGATTTTCTGTAAAGAAGATGTATGAGGCCAACACGCACACATATCGCACACATGCACACACATGCACATGTGTGGCTTGATTAGGAAGACTGTCTGGTTACTATCTCATTCTAGGAGAACGAGGTGCAAACTTCCTATCTTTATATCCTGAAGTATTGGACCAAAACTCTTTCACTATCAGTTGACTCTGATGTTGCTACCCAAATAATTTTGCAAATTATAATATGTAAAATGCCAAACTCTTGACCTGAGTGATACCCTCACTCATTTCATTCAGCAAATAAATTAGAAGAACAGAAAATACTGCTTAACAATGGGCTATTGTGGGTTGTACTCCCATGGGGCTGGTTAAGATTCAATTTTCTTTGTAAATATAAACAGAAGAAAACACATTCTGTCTCAGAGGTAAAAACTGTTAATTATGGGACCAAATAATGTTTGGACCTGAATTCATACAGAAGACAAACACACTGGAATCTTCATCCTCTTATGATTCAATAAAGGTAGATGTATAAAAAACACAAATTGAAGTCATTTTTGCACATGCTGCTCATATGTAGTATCCAAAAATAGTTTCAAATGTTTTAACATAATACTATAGTAAAAAATTCCATAAGCGATATAAGATTAACTGAAGTAGAAATACTTGTTACAATGACTACATTTGGATTCATAAACCCAGAGTGTTTGTGTGTCTTCTTTAAACATGTCATTCAACTTGGCCACACCGACAGGTCACATGCACTAAACTGAACCAAATGGGTCATAAACAAAACCAGAGCTCGTGACTCTTGTACATGGGCAAGGTGGGAAGGAAAAGGGTTGTTGCTAGGAGCTGGGGGGTGGGGTTGGGATGAAAGGGGTTGTTGATAGGAACTGGGGGGTGGGGTGGAGAGGAAAGGGGTTGTTGCTAGGAGCTGGAGTTGGGGGTGGGGCAGAGGAAGCAGAAAGGGAAGGGAAAGGGAACCAGAATCAAAGATACACATGAAGGAAACTGTCAAAGAACTAACCTAATATTAAAAATGGAATAAAAAGGCTAAAGGGAAGCCTCACAAGCTATATTAATACCACTCTCCTTGATATGAATATTTAATTTGTTAGAGAAAACCGTGTCTGCTTCTTTGATGTAACTTAGGTGGGTAGAATTTTGACTGGGGGTAGCAAGAACCATCAGTATAGTTACATAACTTCATTCCAATAATTGAAATAAAATCAGAGATGGTTACAAAAATAAGAATAGCCTGTAAAACAAACGCCGAGGAGAAAATGCAGGTGAAAGTTCAAAACGTTCAGTACATGGAAAGCAGCAAAAATTCGATTGCTCTGAAACTCATTTATGCCTACACAGTAGGTTCATAACCATCCATCCTAACTCTTCACCTCTTGGCATTTCTCTACTCTGCTCACCAAAAACAGTCTTTGTGGGCTGCAGAGGTGGTTTGGCATTTAAGAGTGCACATTGCTGTTACAGAGGACCCAGGTTCAGTTCCCAGCACTCTCATGGATTGGCTCACAGTGGCCTGTAACTCCAGCTCCAGGGGATCCAATGGCTTCTTTTTTGCTTAGGCATCTGCTCCCCTAGACATATCGATATACAGACACTCATGTGTACACATAACTTTTTAAAACCCCACTCATGTCTTTACCTATAAATGATGTTTCTGAGTAGCTTTACTGTGGGAAAAAGTGAGCCTGGTCCTAGCAAGTAAAAAATAAGATGTAAAAGTTACGCCTGTTAATTTGGTCTTGCCTCATTCCCATCCAATGGTGTTTCACAGATCTTTCTACCTGTGGTGGGTACAGAACAGGAATGTAGAGGTAGACTCACTTAATAGACACGAGAAGTCTAGGAGTCTAGACCTGCTTGCTCTCCCCACGCCTGCAGCTGGAAATAGCAGAATGGAAAGTTCAGGAAACAGAGACTGGCTCCTGCCCACTTTTGCTCTTCATTAGACACCTGAGAGTCATAGTGACCCATGACTTCCTGAAGGCGCTCCCTGCAGAGTTTGAGCAAAGATACAGAGTTCTTTACATTCAAGCCCTTGTGTGAACCTGCAGAAGAGGCTGGAATGACAGCTTGTGAAAATTACAATGGGGTGAATTTCAGTCGCCTACAGGGCTGAAAGCAATTAGCCAAACGACTAAGGAAAGCATCTTTTCATTTTTATCCATTATTCACAAAATCGCGTCTCAGTTCTGAGAATTCCAACCTGACGGTGACTAAACATGGACTTCAAGTCTCATATAGGAAGCAGTTGAGGTCAAGGCAAGTCAGATTATATGATGAAGGGTATTTTATAGAAGGGTTAATATGCTCTCTTATTATACAGGCACGATGGTGTATATCTAATCTCAACATTTAAGAGACTGAAGCAAGAGAGTAGGTATATGAGCCACCCGGGTTACCATAGTAAGGGCCTACCTCCAAACAGATTTCAAGAACATTTGGGTCTTCTGTAAAATCCAAGTTCACCTTCCTGTTCGTGTCACCACCCTCAGGAAGGAGACTGGTGAATAGGTAATTCAGCAGATTTCACCATCATCCCTTCCATTGCACAAGCAGCCGGATCGCCTGGGTTGAAGTCTTTGCCATTGAGCATGAGGTGGCTGGATGACAATTCTTTAGAGGATACTAGCGCTCTTTAGCTGAGCTGTTTATCAAGCAGCTCAGAACCACCTGTATGTAAGTCCAGCTCCAGGAAAGCTGTTCTAACAACTTTCCCTGATCCCTCTTCTGGTCTCTGTAAGCTCTACAGTGCCTTTAAAGTGCCTTTAGATGGGTTGTTTCTCAATGGGATCTAAATCTTACCAGTTTGCCATTCTCCTTTGAAGGCCCCATTTGTACTAGAAGTTGTAGTTTTTTTTCCTCTGCAGCTAACAAAGTTTTAAGTTTCTTGCTTTTCCTCACACCCCAAAGCTATCTTTTACCCAAGAAGAGGAAATAGCTCCCTCAGCTTGAAAAACAAAAATTTAACTTTTGTCAGCAACAAATCAGCATTTCAATCCAAAACAGCATACTGCCTCCCCTGATCCATAGTGCTGGGGGCTACAGGTGTGTGCCACTGTGGCTCAGCTCACACCTCCAGTCCAGTGGGTGGACCTTAGGGCTTCCTGATCACAGAGCCACACCCACAGCCCTCCCATGCCAGTAGACTTGCTTGTCCTACACACGCACACGCACATGCACACACACAGAGAGAGAGAGAGATGCACACCCCTGTACTATCTAATGAATTAAACCCATTTGTGTATTTTTAGTCTTTTAGTTCAATGTGAGTCTTTCTATCTCTTTCTCATCCTTGTTAAAGATGCCCGGTGTTTTCTACCTCTCCAATACATGTAATATATGCAATATGCAATGTGATGTATATAATAGAAAAGTTGTTAGAACAGCTTTTTAAATGTCCTAGTCTACTAATATTAATGTCTATGTCGTTTCCGGGTTTTGTGTGTGTGTTGAGTTTTTTTTTTTTTTAATTGAATTCTATCTTTGTTTCATGCTTGTTATTTTCCTTTTTGATGTTTTCTTGCTTACTTTTTCAAGACAGGATTTCTCTACCTGTCCTAGAACTCTATTCTTAGTCCAGGCTGGCCTTGAAATCAGAGATCTGCCTGCCTCTGCCTCCTTAAAAGCATGTGTAGTGGCCTCTGCCGCTACCATCATCACCACCCAGCTATGCATGGTGTGTTCTGCATATTTACAGATTTGGTTTTGTGCTTTTTTACATGTTGAGTGCTTTGTAGTTGTGTAAGTATTCTTTGAGCTTTCTTCATAGAAGCAGTTAAGACACTTGGTCATAATATGCTTTTTTTTTTTTTTGAGGAATGTATTGATTGATTGATTGATTAACTGATCCTGAGCAACCTTTGAGTTAGGTCTGATCACTGACGCAATACTGAAGCAGTACTCTGAATCATCTACCCAATGCAAGGGGGATGCTCAAATATGGAATGTTCAGTTCTGGTCTTGAGCAACACAGCATCCAGCCAGAACCCTTAGGTAGCTTTCAGGAGCCTCTGCTGAGACTCCAGCCAGATTTCTTAGCTCCTTCCTCAGCAAGGGTCTCTACAGTGTTACTCCACTCCACCCCCCATTTCTCACTGTGGACAGAGAGTAAAGGGAATACCTGTGGGAGAGGACCCCCAAAGTGATTAAGGAGTCAAGAAAGCTGCCAGCTTGGTTTTTATTTTTAAAGAAGTTGTTCTGTTTATTACTAAATACATACAAAGAAGAAAATGAGAAACGCCTCTTTTGTTTAAATCCCTTTAATTTTTACATGCCGCGAATTCCTTTGTTGTATGAATGTTCCTGGGTGTAGCTAGAGTAATAGTGTGACTTTTTTTCATAATTATTTTCTGAACGATTTTTAAGTTGGCATTTTTTCCCACCATTACTGTTAGAATGTACCAATATAGCCATCTAAACCACCCGCTCCCCTTCCTTCCTCTGAATCCAATTTTCTTATAACCAGGAAGCTCTGTCAGTCTTTTGTTTAGCTTTGTGTCAGATCTGTCAGCAGAGTTGTCATTGTCTTTCTTTGGTGACATTTGGATCCATCAGGTATGTGTTGGTGCTCTTGCAAACTCGACTGCTCCTTCTTCGCGCTGGCTGATGTATCTACCTAAGCTCTCCAGGTCGTCTGAGCTTGTCTAAGGATAGACATTTAGTTTTATTGATTCTCCGTGGTTGATAGCTAGGTTTACTTTTGTTGTTTCCTTCCTTGTGCTGACTTTAGGTTGAGTGTGCTTCTCTTCCCTAGCCCTGGTTTTCCCTTTTGACAAGTGAAGTCCTTAGACTTTGTCCCTCTTTCTCATATAAGCTTTTAAATCTGCAAATTCTCTTTTCATTAACCATACCCCATAAATTTTGCAATACTGAGTTTTAGTATCCTTTGGTTCAAATTCTATTCTAATTTTCAATTTCCTTTTTTTTTTTTTTTTTTTTTTTGACCCATAGATTATTTAGCTGTGTGCTTTTTCATTTCCTGTATTTTAGATTTTTTTCTGGCTATCTAATGGTTATTAATTTCTAATTTGATTCTGAGTGATTATAGAGCATACTCAGTATGTTTTTGGTTCTATTAAGTTTACCCACACTTGTTCTGTGGGTGAACATATGGTCCATCTTGATGAATGGATCATATGCACTTGAAAACAGTATGCATTCTGCAGATGTTGGGTATAATGTTCTATAGCTATCAATTAGGTCAAGGTGGTGGAGAGTGTTGTTGGATCATCTTCTGTCTCAAGAGATCAGCAGGTAAGATAGAAGGGGTGCTTCTATCAGTTGCTAGAGAGAGGTGCTGACATATCATCTGTGACTTAACATTGCCTATGTTAATTGATGATTCCCGACTGTCAGCTCCACTTCCCCTTGCGTTTTGTCTGTGTGGACTTCGCACAGTTTAAGCACTCTTTAGGTGTACATTTGCTAGTAGCTGTTTATATGTTTCTTGATCAGTTTGCCCATTTTTCATTGTGAAATGTCCCTTTTCTCTGGAAATAGTATTCTGAAATCTACCATTAATATAGCCACCCTGTCTTTCTCATGCATATATTATTCATGGTGTGTAGTCCCCCATCTATTTCCTTTTAACGTTTATATTTAATCTCTAGCTACATAGTCAGCTTGTAGTTAAAGCTGCCTTTTGTATTCAATCAAATGGTCTCTGTCCCATAAGTAATGTTCAGTACAATTTATTCATTGCTATAGTTGGATTTAATCCTACCATTACTTACTTGTGTGATCTTTGATCTCCAATTTTCAATTATATTTCTTCCTGCTTTCCTTCCTTTTTTTGGATTATCAGAATGTTATGAAATTCCATTACATCTGCAGGCCTTTGAGCTATGCCCCTTGCTATTCTAGTGACTGTACCAGGAATTACCATCTGGACCCTTAACTTTTCACTGTATATCTAGTAATGCTGTACACCTTTTCATCCAAGGTGAATGTGCCATGAGTGATGGAGAGTTCTATGTCTTCTGTCTGAAGTGTGCAGCAAACCCCACAGGACAATGTTGTGATGCTTCTATTAACTGCTCATGTGTATGATAAGGAAATCAAAATCCAAAATGGCCTTCTACATTTACCAGACAGAGTTTACAAACTCTGATGTTCCTCACGCTCTCCCAAGGACCTGAGGTTTGACTTGATCTAACTCTCCTTCATGCTGACATCCCTTAATTTCAGTCCTGTTAGCAGTAATCTTGGTTTCTTTCTACGGAGGTGTTTCTATGTCATGGAATGTGACAGGTGCTTTGGCCCATGTGGGGCATTGGGTTGGGTAAACACTTCCCATGTGAGCTTGTTGCCCTCTGTAGTTCTTCCTGTACTTTCACCTCAGAGTTCCTTAATCCCCTACTGGAGGACATTCTCACCCACTGCCTTTGGGTTGTTTTTTTGTTTGTTTGTTTTGTTTTCGGGTGGGGTGATGTTGTTGGTTGGTTGGTTGGTTGGTTGGTTATTGTTGGTTGGTTAGCTGGTTGTTGGTTGGTTGTTTGGTTTTGTTGGTTTGAGGCCTCTGTCTCACCAAATGGTACAGGCTGCACTTGAACTTGCAATTCCTCTGCCTTGTCCAAGTGCTGGAATTACAGGTACAAACTGCGTTCCCAGCTCAGCAATCATTTCTTAAAGCCCAGCTTGGATTTCAATTATTTGAACATAGCTTGTTTGTTTCCTTTACTTTCTTCTTGCTTACATCTATGGACTTGTGCTACTTGCTAAGTCTGTGACAGTTCACCCATTATCTTAAGAACTCGTTCATAAACTTATCCATTTGCTTAAAAGAATGCTCTGTAAACCAGGCTGGCCTGCAGCTGAAAGCAGTGCATCACCACGCCTGGTAGGGCGATTATTCTTAAGCCTTGCTCCACTGCGACATGAGCATACACTGGTACTGCCCCTTGCTCTACTGCGACATGGGCATACACTGGTACTGCCCCCCATGCGTCCCTCAAGTGCTGTTCACTTGTTTTTCCCATGTGAATTACTTACCTTGATCTGTGTTTATGTCCATTGTCCGTTGACTCTGTCATATGTGTCACGCTGCTAAGCCCACACAGTGCTTCATTATCATTTCTTCAGCACCCTTTGTGGTGCTGCTTTCCCTCTGTTGAGATTTCTGAGCTCCCATTTACAAGACGTGTCCTGCCTTTCCTGTCAATCAGCACAGTCTTGATGCTTGCTTTAAAATCACGGGATGCAAATCCATTTGAATTATTGCCCTGAAAATGAATCACATTTTCCATTTTCCTACTTTGTCCCATAATTTTATATTGTATCTTGGACGTAATGAATGAGTGTTCTGGATTTTGTTAATTTCCTTCAAAGAGAACTGATATTTTTAATTTAACAGCTTGGCTTTACTCAGGCTGGAAACAGTCTCTAAGATTGCAATTTGAATGTTGCGATACCATATAAAATCTTTCCTGAGTGCAATCAGTTCTGCACTCAGGGGTCAGACAGGGTTGTGGGGGAAGTTTATATGCAGTTTACTGTTTACCACACCACTTCTAGCTAAGCTTTGTCTTCTGGGTTTCTCTGCTTAGTTTTCAGTGCTTATACTTAATTTAAATTCTGTCCTTTCTTCAAGGCAAAGAGTTTTAGTTATCTATTGATATACTAGCATATACATTCACATAAAAATACTCATTTTTCCTAGAAAAGGACATTGATCTTGTGTGATTCCTTTTCAAGCATTTCTTCTCTCTAGACTCATTTTCATTCCTAGGACAGCGCCTTCAAGCTAATTGTTATATTTTATTCAATACTTTATCCAAAATTTATAATTCTCATCTGCTGGAGGCTTAATCTAATAGGAGCTTAGTCTGCCAATCCAAAGTTGACCCCTTCTCCCACAAGTTTAAAACTATTAGCAGATAGAAGGATTGTAGACACTGTAGTGGTTTGCTGGTCTCTAAATTCCATTCTAAACTTAGCTTTAGACATTGCTTTTTGTGACTATGAGGACCTGCTAGCTTCAGAGTCACAATGACAAAATTCCTGATAGAAGCCACTTCCAGGAGGAAGGGTTCACTCTGGATCTTCAGCCTGGTCCCTTGGCCTCATGCACTTAGGCAGAACATCTTGCAGGAACATGTGGTTGATGAATTTCTTTACTTCGTGGTAGACATGAAGCAGAGAGAAAGACAGGCAGTGTCTCAGGTCAAGGTACACATGCCAAAGATGTCTCCCTAGTAACACACTTCCCCTCGCCAAATCCTAGAACCTCCAAAGTAATACCACTAACCAGAGACTAAGCATTCGACACAGGGGAGGGGGCATGCTTCTTATTCAAACTGTCCCATAGGATGTGGGTTTGTTTTTAAATAAAGTCGTTCCCAGAAGGCTTCTCAGCCTCAGTACAAACTATTGCTCACTTCTAGTCCTCCCCACCCCACCCACCCACACCCCACCCACCCACACCCCACCCACCCACACCACCCCCCCAAAATTGTTTTTTTCTTTGTAGCACATTGTCCCAAGGAGCTCCTTCTCTGACTTGAGCTGTAGAGTCTGTTGGCAGCTCTGGCTGCGTACTGCAGGATCATTTCAGGTTATTTCCAATGGCACCTCAGACTGCCCTTTCATGCATCTTGGAGTACCTAAAATACCTAGCAGCTGAATCTTATTGTACCCAGTGACTCTGGGGAAGACCACAGCACCCATTGTTCTCCAGTCACCTTGGTACCTAAAATCACAGAATTATGCTGAGATCCTGTGTAAGCATTTGACCTTTTACCACCAATCCTAAGGGCTTGGCTGCATTAACATTGCTAAATCGAATGCTAGGGTGTGTGGTCAGGATGACAAAGACATTAAGTAAATTTGCTAAGTTGAATTCTTTGTGATTCCACAGGAGTCAGGTTCTGCTTGAAGGCAAACTGTGTCTACATAGGCTCCAGGCTTCTGAGCATCCAAATGTTATAACACCACTTGCTTTGGAAAGGAAGAAGATGTGGAATTAATGTGGGTCATTTTTTCAGTATTTTAGTACCTCTGTACTCTATGGGTATACAGTGGAGATTGTAGAGTGTAGCACAGAGTGTTTTAGTGCTACCAGCCCTTGATGTCTCTGAGAATAAACACGTGTTATTTGTGTTCACTAGTTAGAGGGTTTCATGACAAGGTATGGTCAGTAAAACCCATGATTCACGCATGAATTCTGTAGGAGTAAGAACCAGCTAATAAAATGTCTCATCAATTTCTTTTTTCTGTATTTTTGATCATCTTATCTTTAAAGGAAAGAGAGATACATTAAATTCCAGTTCTAATAATAGCCCAAATGGGAACCAAGTACCTAAGATGATGAAAAAAGTTATCTTTCAAAAGCAGGGTTTTAGGGTTTGCTTTGAGCCTGTATGACATTGACCACATCAGGTCATTGAAGGAAGTCAGTGGTCTATGGCTCAGTGTCATCCTATCTCCAATTTATATTCACTAGCAGCCATTAAATGACCAGGGTGGTATTGCGATTAAGGAAATTTGCTAGGTTGAATTGTTTGTAAATCCACAAGAGTTGGGCTCTATGTGAAAACAAGATGTGTCTACACAGGCTCCCGAGCCTCCAAATGTTCCTACCCCACTTGCTTACATTCAGCTACCACTGGGACGGGTGTGATTCCGGGATGCAAGAGATTGAGTTACACGCCATTAAACTTCCTTCTATGACCTGATGTCACTGAAGAACATCATCATGACCGACTTCATTTAGGCTGCAGATACTTCCGACGCAGAGCTTTGCAAAGCTCCACAGTTGTCTGATTGTAATGCCCCTGCTCTGACATAGCTTTGATATCAGCCTTTGTGCATCAGCAGGGCACCATCAGAAACTCATACATTTATCAAGGAAGACACAATGCTCAGAATGTAGCCAAAAGGAAGAGAGTCGAATGCTGTGTGCATATCTGTAAGAGCAGAGAGCTGTGTGCACATCTGTAAGAGCAGAGCAGTGTATGCACATATGTAAATAGCAGAGTGACGTGTATACATCTGTAAAGACTAGAATCCTGTGTGTGTGTCTGTAAGAGCAGAGTGCAGAATGCATGTCTGTAAAGAACGTAGCGCTGAGTTCAAGTCTGTAGAGCAGAGACCTCTGTGCACATCTGTAAAGAGCAGCACTGTGTCTGTGGATGTGGAAGGTAGAGGTTGACATTTTTCTGCTGTATTTCTTAAGATGGTCTCTCTGGTCCTGAGCCTTACCCACTCTGCCTACACTGGCTGTCCAGTAAGCTCCAGGGATCCTTGTGTCACAGCCTCTCCCAGTCTAAGTGATGGGGACACAGCACTATGCCCCACTTTTTGTAGGAGCGCTTACAATGACTCTCAGCTCCTCACACTTGTGTGGGAAGCACTTCACTTATTAAGGATCCTCTCAGGCCCTGCCAGGTATTTTGCACATATATTTTCTGAAATAAAAACTAGAACTTAAAACATGGACTTCTGTGATGTTGTTGAGGTACCCTGAAGAACCAGGGTCCTTGTAATTAGTCACATTAATCGTGAGACCAAATGTCTTCTCAGCTTCTACTGTGTGCTAAGGGTCGAGATGTTTACCCAGGAAGACAGCTAACATGGCGCTCCTGTATGCAGCCGTAATTTCCACTTGACAGAGTGTGTGTTTGTGTGGAGGATGTTTGCTTTTCATTTACCCACTTAGAGCTTTATCATCCTTTTGGAAATGTATTGATTTATTCGGTGAAGTAGAAAGGGAAGAGAAAGGGAAGGGGCTGAGCCACCTGAGTGGCCCGTATACTTGCCGATTTACCGAACCTGTCACCAGTCCTCCACCGTGACCTCTGACAGCCAGTCATTCTATACTGCGAAAGGCAGATAACCTGAGGTTTGCTTCACTTCACGGTCTATCAAAATCATCTCCATTTGTAAGCACTGTGGATTTCAGTTTTCCCCCCGTTTTGCATTAGAACACTGCGTGTTTGGCCTCTCCTAGCAAGCATGTGGAGACTATGGAACTGTGTCCTCTGCGAGGAAAGATGACACATCGTCTTCCCTCCCGGCATCGAGGCATTGGAGGCAGGTGAGAGAGGTCTGCACTGTGGCTCTCCACAGGCCGCTTTGCCAAAGGGTAAATAAAGGACACCCATCCATCAGCTTTCAAGCTGCCACCCTCTTTCCTTCCCCCAGCCCCCATGTCTCCCTGAAACCGGGAGGAGGGAGCCTCTGATTATTTTTGCCCATTTCTAGCAGAGCTTGGCATGAACAATTAAATTTAGGGCTTCCCTGTGGTCTGTGAATAACAATGCACAGTGCTAACCATCAGGGCACAAAGGCAGACAACACCGACGACAACAACAGAGAGGGTGGTTTCATTTCTTGTTTACCCTTCAGGACACTGTTTACCTTATCATCACTGAAGGCGACTTTCTCATCTTTTGGAAATCGCTCTGGGTTTGTTCTCTGACTCTTATTCTCAAACTGTCCAGTGATGGACTGAGCATGTCAGCCTGGGACTAAGGGATTTGCAGGAGGCTCCACTCTCCCCTACCCTTACCCCTGAATATATCTGTCAGTCTGTCTGTCCATCCCTCTGTCCACATCTCTGTCTCAGGCTTCTGTCTTGATTCTTGTCTCTAGAGCATACACGCTCACTTCCCCATTTCTCACCACCTCTTTCCTTTTCCTTAATTTTCCTGTCAGACTTTTCCTCTCTCCCTTTCAACCCGAATGATTTCCCCTCTTTTTTTTCCCTTCTCTAAATTTACTTCACAGCAGATTGTCTTGTAGTAAATCACCGAAAACCCAAATAGCACTAAAGCATTCTGATACAACATTAGCATTTGCTTAACAAGCACAAGATAAACATTAAACAAAGAACTGCATTTCTTTATTAGAGGCTGCAAGATACATAATCCATGAGCACAAGAAACATGGGACCCAGTGGATATGCAGATGTGTGTTATTTCATTGGCGCTGGGCGGCCTTGTTAGAAAAGGTTTTCATCTGAAGGCTTGGGGGTGGATGGTTGACTGTCCCTGGTGGGGCTGTAACTAGATACAGAGACTGTTGCAAGCTAGGCTGGGCTCCCTGGTGGACCTGCTGATTGGACAGCCTGAGGAAAACTTGGGAAGCATCGGGAAGTGAACTCAGTCACCTTGGGGATGATAGGGTAGAGCCAGATGAAGGCATTTGACTTCTTTTGTGACTCCCACTAAGGACAGATTGCCAGTGCGATCCAGCCTCCGTAACTGCAAATCAGGCCCTTCCCCTATGCCGATTTCATTAGAATGGCCAGCATGGTGCAAAGAGGGAGAGAGGAAAAAAAAGAAAGGGAAAAAAAAAGGTTAGACACAGTAATTTTACAGGCAGGCGGGTACAAAAAAAATCTGCATAATTAAGCAGTCAAGGCTGCTAATAGGGGAGTTTATATGCTCTGGGACCAGGCAAGGGCAGCACATATGGATATAGCGCTGGATATTAAATCTACGGCATGCAGACTTACTTCAGGGCCCTCAGAGAAAAGGCTAATTATAGAGAGAGGAATTGTGTTTACTGGTCTGTCTTGGGCAAAGATGGTGTAAGAAGTGCAACCAAGTTTTGCAGTTAGACATGAACAGGCTGCTAATAGAGATATCAAAATATGTGTTCCTGGTTGTTTCCTACCTAATCAACATAACATTATAGATTCTGCGGACACTGCCCCAGCCCCCAGCTCCCCCCGCACAGACAAAATGCTGGGAGTTACGGTTCAGGCAGTCAATGCATGCCGAGCGCCACCAGGTCAGGCTAAGCGTGTGCTTCCTATGAAAGGCCACCATTTAATCTAGACCAGGCTCTTTAGCATCAATACACTCTTCTTTAGGAATTGAGCTAGCCCTGTTTTAAAATTGGCAGTGCTCCTTGGAATGGGCCCGAAGTCAAGACTTAACCCAGATGTGGAGATGGTAAGTGGGAGCTGCCGTGGGCAGGGGTAAGCCGTGCCAGCGAGAGGGCAAGCTTCTCGGAGGGCTCTGAGGGGATGGACATTAACATTTCATAATGCGGATCAAAGGTACTGAGAAAACCCACAGGCCCCTTTGTCACAGGCCCCTAACGACAGCCTCATCCAGGAGCAGAGACGATTTCTTCAGATTATTAAAGAGATGCATTTCATATTTGTATGTATGTATGCATATGTGTATGCATGCCCCTACTTATTTATTTAATTCCATACAAAGAGCGTTTTCTGAAGAGGACTGGAGTATGGGCCATTTGCCCCAGGCTGGATGTGCCGAGGCATGCTGGGTTGTTTCATGGGACCACAGCCTCCTGCAGATTTTCTTTCCAGAGAAGCAGTCTGGACCCTTTGTCCTTCAGGAAGCTTCCCATAGAAAACAGCAGCCCTCTCCTAGTACAGAGCAGCGGCTGTGGGCTTGGGTCATTTGTGAGCCAGTCGTGAATTCCATTACTTAGCCCTGACGAGGAGGACCAGAGGAGAATCCCACTGCCTCGGCTCAAGATGTACTAAAACCTCAGGCTTATGAAAGTAAACAGCCAGATATTGGGTCAGGCTCGACCGACATCTGGGCTTCTCTCAGAGGCAGGGAATTCAGTGCTAATGAGAAGGCATGAGCCTCTGCCTTGAAAAGCGAGAGTCGCAGAGGCTAATGACCAGGCACATGTGCCCCTGAAGAGCACGAGAACCACATGGCACAAAGGGCTGGGCACCTTTCTCTCGTCCCTTGCATTGTTCACTGGCTGGCCAGAGGAGTTCATTTTCCTAGCACAGCTGCCTAGACATCACAACCATTGATTAAGATGGGAAAGGCCTTGAGAGACCAGTCCATTATTGCAGGTACCCAATGCCTGTATTTCCTACAGAACTTTGTAAATTTATATTTCCTGAGCAATTATTGAGTTCTTAACATAAGATTGATCCTCAAAATTGTTTTTAATCTGGTCCCTTCTAATATCTTCTAACATTTCTAGAGGTCGCAAAGAAGTGGCATTCTGAAGAGAGGAAGCTTGGACTGCCCAGTGTTTGTCAGAAACAGTGTGTGGCCAACAGAAGGCAGTAGCTTTCAAGCACTTATTAAGACCATTCTTTTTATCCCATTCTCTCTACTGGAGACTTAAAAATGTAAACCAATGGTGATCTGGCAGGACTAAGGAGAGATCAATACCTGGGAAATGCTAGGAACTAAGCAAAGTATGCATGGGGCAGGCTCAGCCACTATTTTGTAGCTTGTCAAGGGAAAATGAGGTTGAACAAAACAGGCAGAAAGCAGCCTGCCAAGAAAAAGGAGTAACGTATTATTGTTTCTCTAGATGGAAATAAATATGAGGGACAGGTCTGAACACAAGGCTGCTTTTCTTTTTCAACTTTGAGGCTGGACAGAAGTCAGAGAACTGGGCACAAGGCATGTGCTAGGACTGCTGGGAATAGCAGGCCTCTCTGCTCATTGAATCGCATACAGGGAAGACTTAACCACAAAGCAGATAGTGGGAAGATTCAGTCACAACCTCCAGTCCACAAGTGGACTGCACATCCATCGTAGCCCAGGGAGTTTATCAGAGGATCTCCTGCCATACCTGCTTCTCTCTTCCAGTGTCATTCATTCATGTAAAAACCAACCACAGGTGTGTTGTCAACAACTCTTGGAATCAATCAAGATAAACAGGAAGCTTGAGAGTCATTTGCTGTGTAGGGGAAGATGAAATTCGTATTGATAAAATGAGAATAGTGCTGGAAGAATCCTAGATGGTACGGTTAGCATTCAGGGCAAAGATAATTCTGTGTGAGGAGCAAAGGCTGGAAATGTAGGTCATAATAACAGATGGCCACCCTTTCCATATAAACTTGGTAGGGATCCTCATGTCTGAACCGACCTTCTGTGTTAACTCAACAAGTGTGCATGATGTGTGTTTTTAGTTAATGCTCAGCCCTGGCACACACACACACACTTAGACACAAATGCAGTCTCACACACATACATACAAATTCTCTGTGTCTCTCTCTGTCTCTCTCTCTTACACACACAATTTGGAGAAGAAGGAAGGAAAAAAATAGTCATAGCTGCTGTTGGCTGTGCCTTCAGGGGAGGGGCTTACAAAAGGGGTAATTTAACAGCATCAACATCTTCTGGGTATTGTTTTAAAGCTTATCATTACCATATGCCTAGACTTCTCATAAATGTCTGGGTTACATTTAAAAGCTAACAAAAGGTCTTTGCTGCTTTTCCCCAAATG
Organism: Mus musculus; assembly: GCF_000001635.26. Classification (NCBI taxonomy): domain Eukaryota; kingdom Metazoa; phylum Chordata; class Mammalia; order Rodentia; family Muridae; genus Mus; species Mus musculus. The sequence continues at coordinate 13,735,898 of NC_000084.6, read as the reverse complement.
ATGCCACATGGTAGGAGCCAGGTCAGTGTGCAAGCCTCAGTGATAGGGCCAGGAAGGCCCTTCTCAGCAAACAGCTGGGGCTGCGGCGGTGCCACCAGATGCATCCTGCTCTGGACAGTTCCTGTATCAGTGTCTCTACCCTGTGGCTACTGTAACAGGTCTGCCACTCAAGTCCTAAAAACTCTAGAGCTGCCTTGAGGAGGCTGCCACCTGGCTACAGAGGGGACAGTGGATTTTGTGTAGCCCTGTCTTCTGTCCTTCTGGTCTACAACCACACTGTAATCCCGGACCCTCTCTGCCCCATGAAACCTAGCTGTGTCTCCCTATTTTGACTGTATGTGGCGTGGAGGAGGGAAAATGGAGAGATGAAACTAACAGATGAATGTTAAGGACTAAGAGCAATTATAAAAATACTCCAATACATAAAGGAATACTTGCTCAGTGCTTAGAACCAACAATAAATAACACTGACTGTAGTCTCTATAGAATAGGCACTTGATAGATTAGATTAGATTAGATTAGATTAGATTAGATTAGATTAGATAGACAGACAGATAGATATAATAGATGGATAGATGAACAGACAGATATAGGCAAATAATTTCATTTTTCATAATTGATAACAGACAAACAGACAATTTCACTCTTCGTACTTGATGTTGCTTGAACCTCCCCCCCACCCCCACTAGATGTCCTAGGTACTTGTTGTTCCCATTTCATTAATGTTTCAGCTAAGGCATGATGAAGGTAAGCGCACAAGATGACAACAGCCATTGATCAGCAGAGTTGGGTACCAGTGAATAATCCCAAAGTCTGAGTTGCTTAATCTCCATCAAGTTTCATGAAGAAAGGCCTGTGTGCAACTGCCTATCACAGGCTTTATAGACACTGCGTTACCAGCTACAGTGGCAGTTGTTTTAGGCTTGTGGTAGAAGTCTATGATTGCCCATGTGCACATGTGTGTACGGTTCCTCAGTGAAGCACTAGGAAAAGTGACAGATTACAAAACTGAACCTAGGAATAACCATAGTCCAAGTGCTATAAGAACCCAAACCCTGCATTAGAATGAAAGGAGTTTTTTTTTAGCATATTGAGGAAAATAAAACAGTATTTGACCACTCAGTATCTCCATGTTTATCGGAGATGTACATGTAAGCAAACAGGCAAGTGGGCTGAATTGCCTCTGTGAAGTGCTTTCTCCTGCGCTTGGGAAGAGAGATGTGAAGTGGAAAACACATGGTGGATGCTCTGAGCTGCCAGAGTGGGAGTGCACAGCCGCAGCAGGGGAGGTTTCGGGGCTGTTTGTGGATTGTTACTATTGTGACTTAGGAAAGAAAGCAATGTGCCACCGCTGGCCTTCATTTTCAACCATTTTTTTTAAAACATCAATTAATGCAATCAAGCATAGTGCAGGGAAATCTAACTTTTTATTTATATTTCTCAGGGCCAGGGAGGGTTTGTTTGTTTTTATTCAACTGCAGGCCTTGGAGCAGCACGGTCTATGGTTTTCATGGTATTTTCCAAATCAACTCAGTAAGTTATATTTAACGGTCTATGTGAAACTCTCCGCGTGAGGAAGAGAAAACTGCCTTGTAACTGGTACCATTTGTGGGAAAACAAACGAGCCTGCCTAGTTTCATGCAGCTTGAAAATAACAGCATCCTTGGTTGTAGAAACAGATTGTTTGTTGTTGTAATGAAATGAATCATATCAGTTTTCTTACCCACAATAGCAAAATCGCAAGATGTCATTTCTTCTAGAATTAATCTGATTCTGCAGTGCCACGTGTTCAGCTAATTTTAATGAATTTTAAAAATAGAAGACCAGTGACATGAAACTGAATATCATATTTTTGTTCTCAATTTAACTTTAGAAATTGAGATGAATGAACAAGATAGCCAGGAAGGTGTAAAATGGCAGGGTGCTTTTGAGAGCATTGTTGTGTTTCACTGAGTCAACTAAACATTAGCACTTGAAGCTACTCACGGGTGTCCTGCCTTCCACCCCAAGCATCCCAGGAAACCACCACTGATGAGTTTAAAAAAAAAATCTTGACTGCAAAGTGACATTTGCTTATTTTTCTTCCCCTCGGTCTAGGGCCTAAATGCAGATTTGAACCATGCTTTACCAGTAATTACTGGTGTGGCTGAGCAAATCAGTCATGCTCTTCCTGGGAAACAATCTGTCCTCTGAAGATTAACTGGCATTTGGGTTTACACCCTGCCCTCTGCCAGCCCAGGTACACACTTAGAGAAGAAGCTGAGTTTGACTTGTAGAGAAATTGTATTCAGCATCTTGTGCTTAAAAGTTGTGTTGGCCTCCCAGAAGACTGCTGCTTTTCAGTAGATGAGATTATGTTTAGAACTAATTGAGTGGCTTTGGGTCCAGTGTGACGACTTTGATTTGGAATTTCCCTGATGTTACCACATTAATGATAACAGCATTGTTATCTCCATGACAAAGGAGATATGCCCAGATTCTGAGTCCTGTGTCTCTCCTGTGCTGCTGCCTTCTCCTCCTCTTCTTCCTCTTCCTCTTCCTCTTCCTCTTCCTCCTCCTCTTTCTTCTTCTTCTTCTTCTTCTTCTTCTTTCTTCTTTCTTCTTTCTTCTTTCTTCTTTCTTCTTTCTTCTTTCTTCTTTCTTCTTTCTTCTTCTTCTTCTTTTCATCTGCCTGGGCTTTCCTTTTGAGAGTTACCCTATGATGTCATCTATCATGTGGGTTGGAGAAGGAGGAGGGGACTGCTAGACCCATCAGTCTCCTAAGAAAACAATTAAATTGAGTAGGATTCTCTTCTCTGAGACTCCTCTCTCTCTCTCTCTCTCTCTCTCTCTCTCTCTCTCTGTCATTTCACCTTCCCTTTTCCCCTTCTCCCTCTCTCCCTCTGCTTGTGTATGCTTGTGTGTATTCATGTTGGGTGAGTATAGATATCACATGTAACTGGCTGTCCTGCACATGTGTGCAGGTATGTGAAGGCCCAGAGGAAAAGCTCAGGTATCATTCCTCAACTATGCCATCTTCCCTGTTTTCCAAGCTGGGCAGCAAGTTCAGGGATCCTCCTGTCTTTACCTCTCCTATGCTTGGTTGATAGTGCCTGACACTATGCCTGCCTTGAATGGGTTCTGGGGATGCAAAACTGTGCCTTATGCTTGCATGGCAAGCCTTTACCAAATGAACTGTCTCCCCAGCGCTATTCTTAATTCTTTGCAGTAGTTGGAGGCAACATTTAACTAAGCTCTCTTCCTATTCCTGAGAATGTATTGTCATAGAGTAGTTTTTCTTTTTTTTTTTTTTTTTTTTTTTTCCATTTTTTATTAGGTATTTAGCTCATTTACATTTCCAATGCTATACCAAAAGTCCCCCTTACCCACCCACCCCCACTCCCCTACCCACCCACTCCCCCCCTTTGGCCCTGGCGTTCCCCTGTACCGGGGCACACAAAGTCTGCGTGTCCAATGGGCCTCTCTTTCCAGTGATGGCCGACTAGGCCATCTTTTGATACATATGCAGCTAGAGTCAAGAGCTCAGGGGTACTGGTTAGTTCATAATGTTGTTCCACCTATAGGGTTGAAGATCCCTTTAGCTCCTTGGGTACTTTCTCTAGCTCCTCCATTGGGAGCCCTGTGATCCATCCATTAGCTGACTGTGAGCATCCACTTCTGTGTTTGCTAGGCCCCGGCATAGTCTCACAAGAGACAGCTACATCTGGGTCCTTTCAGTAAAATCTTGCTAGTGTATGCAATGGTGTCAGCATTTGGAAGCTGATTATGGGGTGGATCCCTGGATATGGCAGTCTCTACATGGTCCATCCTTTCATCTCAGCTCCATACTTTGTTTCTGTAACTCCTTCCATGGGTGTTTTGTTCCCACTTCTAAGGAGGGGCATAGTGTCCACACTTCAGTCTTCATTTTTCTTGAGTTTCATGTGTTTAGGAAATTGTATCTTATATCGTGGGTATCCTAGGTTTTGGGCTAGTATCCACTTATCAGTGAGTACATATTGTGTGAGTTCCTTTGTGATTGTGTTACCTCACTCAGGATGATGCTCTCCAGGTCCATCCATTTGGCTAGGAATTTCATAAATTCATTCTTTTTAATAGCTGAGTAGTACTCCATTGTGTAGATGTACCACATTTTCTGTATCCATTCCTCTGTTGAGGGGCATCTGGGTTCTTTCCAGTTTCTGGCTATTATAAATAAGGCTGCTATGAACATAGTGGAGCATGTGTCCTTCTTGGCGATTAGTTTAAGATCGACTGAAAATATTCATTCAGTTTAGTTTTCTACACATTTGTATAATGCATGTAATCTGTATTTGTGACTCTGGTTTGAATGTTTGGACTGCCTTTTCGCCAACCTTCAGGAATATGACAATTCTGCTTGTTAGTCCAGTTGAGGTCTTACCAGAAGTATTTTGCACCACAACCATTCTGCCGCCAAATTGCCTAATGGAGTAGCTTTCCTTTGAGTTGTCAGGTGTGAGAACTCTCATGCTGATCCCTGTCTGTCCAAGACTTTTGTCATGTGCTTTTCCAAGAAGGAAACTGTTAAGCCAACCAAATATGGCATACTTTCAGGAAGAACCTGAACTTGGTGGTTGCTAACACCCACATTCTTCTTTAGATTGCTTAAGATGGCATTGGAATTCTGTGCTGATTGCACAATGCATCCTGAGAGCATTGTGGAGCCCATAAATATATATATAATGTGTAAGGCCATCAATAGACAGTTTAGTGACATTATCTCAATAGAGTCCCTCCTTATGTGTGGAGATTCATTCTCTGCTTCCATTATATTGACACAGTATACAGTATTTAAATTTTTAAGACAGATCTTGAATGAGCTGTTTCCAGTTTTAGAAAAATTGTAATAAAGAGAGTGGATTAAAAATTTATTGTGCCCAAAGCATCTTTATAATTTGGCATTATGATCTGAGAAATATTTAATAGCTTTGCAGAAAGTAATATAAGAAATTATATCTAAGAAAGAGCTACTCGTAATTATGTCTCTTTCTTCACTGAACAGATTAACACTTGTAACCAGCTAACCCGCGCTTTCTGGTGAGCTCTAGTCCTCACAGTCTTTAGCTTTAGTTTTTGAGTTGAGAATCTGTCCTTCCTCTCCTGCCTGCACCACCCTGCATACACCACTCCCGCCTACCACCAGCTCTGTCCTGTACATTACTCTTGACTAATGGAAACAGCAGAAGGAAACTGAAGTTAGTATGAGTCATTATTATGCCAGTAATAACATCTTGCCTTCAGTATGGAGTTCCTAGGTATGCTGTGCACTAATTTTCCTTATATACGTGAACCACATGCTTTAGGAAGTACATGTATTCTTGGTATTTGCCCAAATACTCAGTTTAGAATGATTCAAGTACTTGAGCAAGTACATGTAGGTATAGACATTCAGGCAGTCTCCACATCCAAGTAATTCTAATTCTCTAAAGGAGACCTCGCGCTCAGCTTCCACAGAGATTCGAGTAACAGTTTAACCAAATTGTTACTGCCATTTAGGGAAAACACAAGATTTGCCCGCTAATTCACAAGTTGTACAGTCAGAAATGTTTCTTTCAGAGTCATAGATCAGACCCGGTTGGGGAATCTGGAGGTGCTGGGGGCGGGGCAGAGTATGGGGCAGAATGAGGGTGGGAGATGACACAGCTTCAACTCTCCATTATCAAGGTTTTCTGTTCTCCCACAGGTCTTACCTACTAGATTTCATTTCTGGTAGGAGAAAGGGGACTCGGAGACATGGTTGCTTAGGACAAGTAGCTCAGTGGGGCCACGGAGCATAGAAATATCAACAGCTTTTGTGCACAGCAATAATAGAATTAGAACCCTAGCCCTCAACCCTAATCCTAGCCCCTAGCCCCTAGCCCCTAGCCCCTAGCCCCTAACCCCTAATCCCTAATCCTAACCTATTGTTTGATAAACAACACAAACTTGTCTACTTAAGGAGCAGAGATTGTGTGTATGCCTGTGTGTGTGTGTGTGTGTGTGTGTGTGTGCGCGCGCGTGTGCGTGTGCGTGTGCGTGCGTGCATGTATGGGCATAAGTGTTCACACATGGATGTAAGTATGTGTGTAAGCATGCATGTGTGTGCATGTGTGTATGTTGTATGCACATGTACTCATTGTATACAGGTGAGTGTGCATACACCCATGTATATGTAGGAGAAAGGCAGAGGTTGATGTCAGGATGTGTTTCTCTGCCATCCTTGTCTTTATTTTTTGAAGCATGAGGTCTCTCACTGAACCTGAAGCTCGATGTTTCAGATAAGCAGGCTATCAAGGCCCCTGGAACCATCCCTTTCTTCACCATCCCACATCTCCATCCCTAGCACTGGGCCTGGTTATAATATAGATGCTGGAAATACCAAGCCAAGCCAAGCTCTAAGCTTGTGTTGTAAGCACTTTCTCCAATGACCCATCTTCCCAGGCCTAAATTCCTTTTTTTTTTTTTTTTTTTTTAGTAAAGGCTTAGTGAACTGTTGGAGTCCTGGGTTTCTGGGTTTGGTGATGTTTAGATTCTTTTGTTAGTTCCCTTCATGGGCTATACTAGATATTGTCTCTTGCTTCAATAATTTCTCATCATCTAGACAAGTCTATACTTGTCCTTAAGGCCCCTTCCAACCTTGGAATCTCCCATTTTAACTAAGTAGATGAGTTGATTCTCTTAGATTCTCCAATGCTTTCCTAATTTACTGAGTAACCAAGATTTTACTTCAAAAAGCAAAAATGTACTAGAGTCTCTCAAAGTCCTTGAGCCAGCAGCTGATCTATTGTGAAGTATTTATTAGAATATTTCTTAGTAAACGTATGATGGCAAAGAATTTCTAGCCAACTATGCTCTGTCTTTACAATTCTATTTGACACATTGCATTTCTGATTTCTCTGAGCACTGGGAACAGTCCTTGGTTTTTGGGAAGACACTAAGCACCTTAGAGTAGTTTTATGTCATCCTCTATTTTTCTCAAGTATAAAAGCCCCATCTAGGACATGACCTGCACAAAGATACTGCCGTGGATTCCCATCCCACACACCAGTTTTCTTTTAAGTATGTGGCTGCAGTATTTTCCTTTGCTAATATATTTTGACATCTCCTTGTTGTAACCTGCTGTTCTCTTTAATTGCTTATTGTTATTAATTATATAGTGGTAGCATAGCTGGCTGCTTGAGCCACTTGGCTGTAAAGAAATCCATTCTTCATTATTGCCGTTGGAGCAACAGAAAATTGCCAGCATTCTGCCCAGAGATGAATACTGTGTGCTCACATCCAGTAACACCTCCCAGTCTGTCTGTCTGCTGCAGCTCTCATCTGTGCCGGAGACACCTCTCTTTGCTCTAACCCTCTTGTTTTGTTCATTTCTGTTTAACTCCTTGGTCACCTGCCTTCCTAATGGAATGGATGTGTTCTCTGTACTCCACTCTGTGTCCTATCTGAGTAGCCAGCTTTTCTTTCCTCCCCATCCCCGGCCCCCACCAACTTTCCCTCTCCAGAGTTTCCCCTCTCACAACTTTGTTACATATGCGTCTCAATTTAAACTGTTGGTGCTAATTGGGCAGTACCTTGACCCCCACCTTTCTGAAAAAAGAGATCATGAGACCCTTTAAAACAACTCTAACCCCCCTTCTCCTCACACAGTGATCAGATGTACTTAGAATTGAGGATATGAATGTATGAGTGAGTGAGTGAGTGAGTGAGTGAGTGAGTGAGTGAGTGAATGAATGAAGTACATGTGCCAACCTGAGGCTGTGGGATTACCCACATCCTGTCACGTCTGACAGCTGCAGCATCTTGAAATCTAGACATAATTTAGGATATCCAATCCCACAGCTGCCTGTGCCATGGAACAACCAGACCGGTGTGCCCCTCTGCCTTCTGGCAGCGTGACATTAAATTCACACTAGTTAAGCTAACTTAAATTGAGCCTCCTTGAACCTTCCTAAATAAAACTAGTGGCCTTAATTACAATCAGGCAATTTAAAGGTTATGGAGCTCTAACTAGTATCACAGTATATCACTTTAATAATGCACAGGAAAATTTCTCTGAGGGGTGGCCTCCTCTGATTAGGAGAAAGCAGGCTTCACATTTCCAATAAACTGTTTTTAGAAATCTTACTGTGTTTATGGCGCATTACCTTCTTCTGTTCTTCAAGGCCAAGTTTCTGAGGTCACGCCAAAAGAACAATAAAAATTCCACTCATTTGCAAATACCATACAGGACTGTGACTTTTTCCTCCACATTTTCTTGCTTAATGGTTTGCCTGCCAGGAGGAAGAGGAAAACCCATCCCCTTCCAAGCACTTGTGCCATCACAGACACAATTTGTAGTTTGGGATAAAGTTAGATTCTAAACACCATCGTAAGGCAAAGATGTCAGCTTTGCACTAAGTAATCAATCAGAGAGTTTCTTATGAAATAGTTTCTTACAAGGACAATTAGCTTCAACAATGCCAAAGCAGAGGCCAGAGAGATGGCTCAGCAGTTAAAAGCCCTGGCTGCTCCTGCAAAGGACCCAGGTTCAGTTTTGAATGGCAACACGGTGCCTCACAAGTGTCTGTAGCTCCAGTTCCAGGGGATCGGACAGCCTCTTCTGAGCACCAGGGACAAGGCACGCGTGTGATGCATGGACATCACACGCAGGAAATCCAGCAAACAAAGTAAAAGCAATTCATTCAATGCGGCTGGAGCGCTGGCTTAGTAGTTAAGAGCACTTGCTGCTCTTCCAGAGAGGAGCAGTGTTTGCTCTCCAGCTCTGGTGTGGCTGAACATTCACCTGTAACTCCCACTTCAGATGGCACCTGTACTCATATGCCACACACCTACCCACAGTTGCACACACATGCACATAATTAAAAATGTAAAAATGCCCTCTTAAAAATGCCCACCTGTCTTCATTCCTTAACCTGAGGGTATTCAGGAAGTGTTTGCAGAGACTGTGGTCCCTCGCTTCATCTCCTTTGTCTGGTTTATATTTCTTTTTCTGTCTATTTTGTTTTTAATCATCCGCAGTACCAGGCTGTGCTTTCTAACAAAGACAAACAGCTTTTCAGTGTTTAGAGATGTTTTCCACATAGCTAGTGGCTTTACGCCAAGCAGCAGAAGATTTCTTCTTCTTCTTCTTCTTCTTTTTTTTTTTTTTTTTTTTTTTTTTTTAAGAAGCATAAGAAAAGGCCCTGACCCTTAGCGCAAACCCAACACCCAGGCACTGCAGAAACATTCCTGATAGATGCCGTTTCTGCCCCCAGTTGCCACGGCTGCCCACTGCCATGTGGGTGAGTACTGACTGCTGCACTTCTTGGTTCTCAAGGATGTTTTCCCCACAGATTTCACAACCCAGCAGGTTGCATTTAGTTTATTATGCATGAACCCTTCCAATGTTATCAGTTATGTTTTAGGCTTGTTTTTTTTTTTGTTGTTGTTTGTTTTTCTTTTTCCCTTTCCTTTCCTTTTCTGTTTTGCTTTGCTTTGCTTTGCTTAGCTTGGCTTGGCTCAGTGCTTGAAGGTGAATTTACCTATGCTGCTACAACAACCAGAAGACCTACAGGCAAAGACATTGATAGGAATTTGATGTCAAACAAGAGAATCTGCGTGCAAACGGCATGATAAATCCATATGACTGTTTTAATTAAGAGAATGGCACATTGTATTTTAGGAATATCAACTGTTGGGAAAGCTTGTTTAGACCCTGGAAGATAGCACACTGGTTCTTTTGTAAGCATGAGGATCTGACTTTAGACCCTAGAACATATGTTCTTAAATAGATGTGATGGTACACCCTTATCAGGACTACAGAGCTCTGGGATTAGCTGGCCAGCCATCAGTCCTGTTGTTAGTCAGAAACCCTGTCTCAAAGATCAAGGTACATAGAGTTCCTGAGGAAGCCAAGGGTGACCTCTGCTTACACTCGCACACACACACCACACAAGTACACACAAAGGCATACCTGTACTTGTGCACACAGATATACACTTGCCCATACTAACACACACCACAAAAGAAAGGATCCTTGTTTTTCTGTCATGGAATATAGTACAGAGACTTCCCTGTGACCTATGGCAAAAAGTGTCCTGTTTATGTATGGCCCATACATATGGTTGTCAGGTTGCAGCATGGATCACTGAATCAAAGCGTACCGTGCCCTTCTGCATCTTGCAGTTTTGTATGAATTGGTAAAACATCACTCCCATGACGCCTTAGCTGGAAGATCCCCTCGCTCACAAGAGTCTCTCCTGGGCCTAGCAGGAAAATGGAGAAGAGCATTATTGAGTAGTGAAGAGCCCTATCTCTGATTTCACAGGACACCAAACTCACTCTGCAAAATGCAGGTCAGGGTTTTGATCTTGTACTTGTGCCCTTAGGCACAAGAGAGAGATAGTGACAGAGAGAGAGAGAGAGAGAGAGAGAGAGAGAGAGAGAGAGAGAGAGAGAGACTTAAAACAAGGTAAAGAGAAACTTTTTTCAATAGAGAGTTTTTTTCCAGTATCCTTCATGGAAACTGGATGTTTTCCACCTGATGCAGAAGTAGACTTGGCCAAAGCTTTGTAACCAGAAGCAGGTTTCTGAGAGCAGGAAACATTTCTGCAAACCTGTCAGGTGCCTTTCAAGCTTCGCTATTCTCCATTCCCACTTCTTTCCTTGCACATTTGTTTGCATTGAGCTTATTTTACTGTACAACTGTGTGGGTGGGGCCGGGGGGGGGAAGATGCTCGTGAGTGAGGAGACCAGAGGTCAGCCTTAGATGTTCTCCAGGAACTAGTCACCTTGTCCTTTGAGGCAGGGTGTCTCACTGGGACTAAGAGCAAACTGGCCTGTAAACTTTAAGAATCACCTGTTTCTATTCCCTTAGCACTGGGGTTACAAGTACGGTCTAGCACATCCAATGCTTTTTAAAGAAATTTTAAGTCTCTGTCTGTCTCTGTCTCTCTCGGTCTCTTGGTCTCTCTCACTATCTGTGTGTGTGTGTGTGTGTGTGTGTGTGTCTGTGTGTGTGTGTGTGTGTTTACAAGAGTTCAGGTGCAGGTGCCCACTGAGGTCTCAAGTGTCAGATTACAAACTGTTGTAATCCTCCTGATATGGGTACAAGAAATTGAACCCAGGCCCTCTGCAAGACAAGTATGGGCTCTTAGCTGCCATGTCCTCTCTGCAGCCCTCGTGCCTGCCATTGTACCCGGTTCTGGGAAATGAAGTCAGGTTTGCTCATGAAGCAAACACTGTCAGGAGCTGTTTCCAGGCTCCAGTGTATCGGATAAGGAGTGTGTCCTGATTTCTTCTTAGCTTGCTTTAGCGTGCTTTTGTGGGGGCGGACGGAGGGAGCTCACTACAAAGCTTTCATGGGGCTTTTTCCAGTAACTTTTGCTGTTTAATCAAAGCATTTAAGAGTAAAGTTTTCTCCCTTTAGATCTCTTTTGTAACTCCATGTTTGCACCAAGACTTTGGCTGTGAGACCCATGTTTAAATACACAAAGAGGAAAAGAAATCACTGGCAAGGCCAGGGCATCGGTCAGGTTGGGAAGTGATCTTTCTTGGTGTGCTTGTTCTTGGCCCCCATTTCTGCCAAAACAGCACTGCCAAGTGCTGAGTACGGCAAGCTTTGAGCGGAGCTCCCGTTTCAATGTTTCTTTGTTTTGTTTTATTATAGTTTAAACAACATCCCAATGTTTTCCTCCTCCGTGAGAATATTCTAATTCGTGCACACAAATGGTAATAACAGCCACGACATTGGACAGCATTGCATCTCAGAGCAGCTAAAATCCCCCTTCCTGCCTTCCCTGCCCCATCCACCTGGACCCCCTGCGAGTTTCCAAGCTGCTGATGTTTATGGGTCCCTGGGCAGCCTCTGGGCTCTCGAATTCTGCTGGGTACTGTGCAGCCTACCCCTGTTGAATCATTTCCTGCTCCCATCCTGCTGATAATGAGAAGTTCAAGACAGGAAACAACAGTGTCAGAACCAGTGGCTTTGCTTAAAAAGTCTAAAAGTATTGCAATGTTTAGACTACTGGCAAACAAACAAACAAACAAATAAAATCCTCAGGCATGAGTCCCACGGACGCTTGCACCTTGCAAGTCTCCTCGCAGTATGATGTGGCTTAGACATAAGGGATACATAGTGTTCAGCTCTCCTTGAGACGCCCGTGGCTTAGGTACTTTGTGCATAGAAGCCACTGGTGTTTGGTTGCTCGGATTCTCCAGGCTCTTTCCTTTATGTGTTGTCAGACGTCCTGTCCTTAATATTTCATGCCCTTTCTCAATGGCTTGGGAATACTGACAGAAGCAAATCTCACCATATTGCCAGTGAAAAAGCGTTCTGAAAGTACCGGTCAGGCAATGTTCATTTTCATCTTAAATTGTTCCACAGAATAAATAAGGCCAGAACTTCCTAACTGGTGTGACGGAAAAAGAAACACTCATATACTGTTCGGTTCTCTCCTATTCTGCCTTACTTCAGGGGCTTAATGACTAATCTACCAGCGGACTTGAAAGCCTAGGCCGTATTCTCCACTGCCAAATTAGCACCTTGGTGTGTTTATGTTACAGTTGTGAAATATGTGTAATGTGTAATGCAACAAATTATTGTGGCCAGAGTGCCAGGGACCCGAGAAAGAATGGGATGACTGTGTGCGTGGCAAATTGCAGTTCTGGCTGCCTATTTTTCTAGCCCTGATTTCCAGGGTGAGCCTGTTTAGCCGAGGGCTGGGTTTGTCATGTATGCCTTTGCTTTGTTAGTCCTCAGACCCCTGGCTTATAAATGTGTGCTTGGAAATTAACTCAGGGAAGCAGCAAGGCGAAGCATGGTGGGGCGACAGCGGGTGTTGGGAATTGGTCTAGGGCATGGTTTTCTCGGATTTTAAAAAATAATGTGTGTAAGCATAGAGTGGTGCGCACATTTGAACTGGGGGCACAAATTACAACTTCGGGGCATCTGGTTTCTCTGCTTGGATTCTGAGGGCTGAGTTCACGTCCTGTCAGGTCAGAGCTTTTCAAGGATAGCCCCTGTCATGTGATAATGGGGCATGGGGGGTGATTTTAGCCTATAGATTTCTGTAGTAGAAGAATGTGAAAAGAATCCTTCCAGCCAGGGTCAAGGGTAAATAGAAGAGTTCCCCTTATAAACCCTTACAAATCGGCCCTCAGCAATGGTCCTGGTATCGGTGAGATAGGTAAACCAGGTTCCCAGAGGTTTCTAAGATACCAGCAGCATGTAACGCAGCCACTGAACATTTGCTTACAACTGCTTTAGATTTTTGGTTTTTTATTGGAGGAAAGGGGGTATAAACTCGAGCACATGGTCTGTAAGCTGCTGAGGAGGCCGTCATTGTGTAAAGCTCATTCTAAAATGTCAGAGTCCTGTGTTAGACTCACAGTGGCCATGGTGGAACCTATAACTTGAGGTGTGCTTGAGCAGCCAAATGGTGACTGTTAGATCTTTGCTGTGGCACAACTGATTAAGAGTCACGTGGGTCCAGGATAGACTTTGGAGAGAAAGAAACACTTGCCTTTGAGCTGGCTCTGGTTGAGAATGGAGTGTTTTCTTGGAGCAGAAAGTTCACTATAATTCTTCCTGTTTCTCCCTCAGGCAATGAGGTAGCACAGCAATTGCATATGCAGACCCCTTCCTTGGAACGTTTAATGTGGGAATAAATATTTACATGAGTATGAGACTCTTTTGTAGACTTGATTCTTGTTTACATTTATGTTCCAGGTTACACAAAGATTAGCAAATGAAAATAATTGTTTTAGCTCCGACTTCTATACATGTGACATTATTTCTCAATTATGCTTAAGCATCCTTGGTACTACCTTGCACTAGGTAGCCAGCATCAGCCTCTAGTATGTGCTCAGTAAGGAGAAGGCCACTCTGACATTTTACCCATGTCACTGGGTACCCACACAACTGCCACAGTGCAAGCTTTGGGGAAGCTCTGTGCCCTGTGAAGTGAGCCAGGCTGAGGCTGATCCCTCTTCTTTGGCTGACTAATTTGCACTCTGTGGTCTTATTTTCCCTTTCCTAGCACTGATTTACGCTGTCATGGTTTTTAGACTAGAATATCTTCCAGTCATAATGTGCAACACTTGTATTTTTTTTTTTAGATGCCATCATTTTGCACATTTTCTATCAACCTTTTAGCTGTGAAAAGTCCAATGTTGTAATCGATCTTTATTGATAGGACACAGAAAGGCCCCTTCTCCCTCTCCCTCCCCTATCACCCTCCTTCCCTTCCTCCTTCAGAGTAACATACAGAGATAAACTACAAGTATTGTAGAAAATCTGGAGAATATAGATAAGCAGAAAACATGGATGGAAGTGTCTAGAAGTTTCATCCAGAGATCCCACCTATAACTCTTCATAAAAAAATAGGGCTGTGCTAGCCTATTATAGCCTTAATGAAATATTGTAATGGTTATTAAGTCAATTGACTCTGAATCTCTTTTTAATAAATGAGGCAGGCTGTATTATCCAATTACTGTCAGCTGCTACCTTTCCAGAGAGAAGAAATGGTGATTTTGATTGAATTTTTAAGCTCTTTGGCACCTTTAAGGGGGAGGAAGCAAGGTGCAAGTTCTGGCTTCAGGGCACATCCCACTTGAAATTGAAATTGGAGGTGTTGCTAGTATCACCTCATGAGCATCAGCTGCTGGAAGGAACAGCTTTTTGCAAGGAAATGGCCTTTAATGCAGATATACTCCTCTACACTATAGGTTTTCAGCTCTTTAACAGTGAGATGGAGCTGGTGACCACATAGCTGAACCCAGAACTCACGAGGGCAAATACAGCAGGGCCTCTAAATGAAGCTGCTTTTGCAATTCTCCTTATCAAGGAGTTGTATTGGAATTCTCAAATCTCTGTCTCCCCTTCTTAGTAAAGAAAGAAAGTGTTTAGCCAGCAGTAGACATAGTTGTTTGGGTCCCTGTCTTGACTTCCTAGGCTCTTGTGTTTGGATTATTGCTTCTCAGCTGGTGATCCAGATTTGGAGAAATTGTGGGGACTTTAGGACAAAGAACCTAACTATGAGCAATGGGTCACTGAGGAGCTGGGTCACTACCACCAGCTCAGCTCCAGCCAGAGCCTCTACTTCCTGATTCCCCCAAATGGAATCAGCCAGAGCAGCAAGCTTCACAGACCCTAGCTGTCTTGGTTTCTCAGTTATCCACTGTGCCCCCTTTAAACCACGATCACCCCTGGAGCTGTCTGCAGGTCACGTGACAAATGAGAAGTGTATTTAATGCAGCCCTTACCTGCTTGCCCTAGAGCCAGCCCTGTGTTGATGCCCTAGAGCTGCTTGCCCTAGAGCCGGCCCTGTGATGATGATCCACAGTGAGGACCACAGTGGGGGGTGGGGAGGAGGAACTGTGATGAGGGGAGAGAACAAAGGGACAGGTAAGGAGTCTTTTATTTGTTTGTTTTGGGTTTTTTTTTTTTTGTTTGCTTTTTCGAGACAGGGTTTCTCTGTGTAGCCCTGGCTGTCCTGGAACTCACTCTGTAGACCAGACTCTCCACAAACTCAGAAATCCGCCTGCCTCTGCCTCCCAAGTGCTGGGATTAACAGTGTGCACCGCCACCGCCCGGCACGGGTGAGGATTCGTACTGTCTACTAGAACATCGATTCTGGATGAGGTGGCTGAGGAGTAATTGATGTATTTTTCTCCTAGTCAGATAACTTGGAGATCCATTTATTGGGGAAAAAAAAAAACCTCACTGTTTAACCTACAAATAGGAAATTGAACTTGCAATATTTTTTCAATAGTGTAATGTGCTTTAAAACTGTAAAAATAGCTCTCAAGAATGCTTGCTATGATTGCTGTCATGGGTATTACTTAATCAGTCCGCAAACAAAGGGTAGAATCTGTGAAGAATGAGTCTGCGCTAGTGACACAGAAGTCACTGCACGACTGACTGTCGCCATTCTTGTTTCATTTGACTAAATTTAAATTATTTAGCTTTGGGGAGACTGCTTTACTCTGGGCTAGAAAAAAAGAGAAGATGGGTGAGGACGTGTTTCTTGCACTCAAACACATCTTTTGTTTTGTTAATTTTACATACAAAGCGTGAGTAGTCAAAAGGGGGACTATCACATTCAAAAGCATCTTAACTTGCCGAATTCCCTTTATGTCCACACACACAGTCAGCCTGTTCTCAATGAAAGACTGCAGCAAGACTGGTCACGTGACTTAACAGGCTGATTGTCAAGGAACCCAGGCTCCATACAAGCCTACTCCTTGGCTCTCATGGACAAAAAGAAATGGGAAGGAAGAAAAGTATTAATTGCTATTTTTCCCGAATGTACTTATTGGTCACAATGTGAAAAAGTAGACGTAACTTTTAATTGGTGTTGTAACATTAAAACTTAAATATTCTCTTACTCTTCAACATATAGTTATACAGTATTCAAGAAATTTTAAAACTTGGCAAATACTTCTGGTTATATTTGATTCAGTTCTCTGCAATAAATAGTGTTCTTTATATCTCTTAATGACTGAAATCTAGGAAATTTTTGGTGACTTTAAGATTTAAAAGAAAAGAAGGGAATTAAAAAAAGAACAATTGATCTTACATAATCCCTAAAGCTTTTTGTATAACCCCTTGTCATGTCAGTAGGCACAATTAAACTTCTTCTTACATAATTATAATCAAGGAGTTTGCTGTGCCACCCAAATACAGAGTGGGTTTTTATCTCCTGTGAAATGTAGACTGTACTGGGGGCTTAATTAGTGCTTTGAGTTCTCCTTGTACAAATTCTTGTCCTCTGCTTCTGAAGACTCACACTTGTGTGAGAGGAAAGATTAGGAATACAAATAGCATGATTTCACTCCTAGTTAGCTAATAACAATTCCCTTTGTAATTGGACCTTCGTACTGTCAGAGCTCAACTAGTGAAGCACCTACACGGAGATTAGCCTTTGAGTGGAGGGAAATGCCTTTGTTTTCAGTATTTTGGTTTAAATTTGCTGTTCCCTGAGTGTAAATATATCTCCTGCTCTTGGTCCTAGCATGTCTACCTCTTATGAACATCTCTAATTTTTACAGATAGAAGGTAGACATATTGCCTAATAATGGGAAGGTCAGAGTATAGCCTCTGACCCTTGCTCTTCCTAACAAGTCATCTTGGGGATAGCAGGTGTGTGGCATAGCTTGTTTATAAGTTCATGAACCCAGAGACAAAACTGCCGATGTCTAAGTTCTGACTCCTTTAATTGTTAGCCTCTCTGACTCAGAGAAAAGTTCTACATTCTCTGGATCATGCCTTTCTCATCTGTCAAGTGGGCATAAGAATAGCATTACTCATGAGTTGTTGCAAGGTTGCATGGATTCACATTTGCAGACATGTAGAACAGTTCAGGAACCACAGAAAGCTGGATCGTTCGCCAGGCTGTGCTAGTTTTAGTGAAGGCAATGCTCCCTCGCTGGACTGGGAACTCTTAATACAGCAATTGTCAGCCAATCAGAATTGTTCTTCTACCAACTTCTGATGTCTAATGATCTAAAACTTGTCAAAAGTGAGCCGGATCTCAGAAAAGTGGAAATGAGATAGACAGGTGAAGAGAAGCCTGGGACAAAATTAGACCTGTCAAGCAAAGCTAAACGAACAGTGACCTGGGGTTGGATATGATGGGCTAGGACTGAGAAGCAGAGGGAAGAACGTCCATAAAGTGAAGCGTTCTGCTACAGACTCGCCAGAGCAGGCTGCCCCAGTAAGGTCTGTTTCAGAAGTGTGCCACAGAGATCCTGGGGTCAGGGATGGAAGCCTCTCTCTACAGTCTTCCAGGCAACGCAGAGAAGTACTGAGGAAGAAGCCATTCCACTCTCCTATTGGTTCTTTATTTTAGGTCTTTGGAAATATAGAGCCCATAAAATCATGATCATTAAAACAGAAACCTTGGCATCGACACACTAAAAGCCTCAAAGTAAAATCTGATTTCTGACTTTTGGCTTTTAAATTTTAATTTTTTTGTAAATTTCTATAAACTCCATAATAATGTAAGAAATCACTATTACACATATACGGAGCAGGCATTACAGGGTGTGTGGCTACACATGAGTCTGCATCTATATTTGGCTATAGCAAGGGCTTGCGATGAGAGGTATCCTGGCTCTATCACAAAGACGGTAGATTTGACCTCTTCTGTCAATGTGCTTTCCTCAACAGATGAAGGGCTGAACCATGAGTGCAAACTCTGCAGCCAGACCTTTGACTCCCCCGCCAAACTTCAGTGTCACCTGATAGAGCACAGCTTCGAAGGGATGGGTGGTACCTTCAAGTGCCCCGTCTGTTTCACAGGTAAGGAACTTCTTAAAGCAAAATCTCAGCCTGTGTGTGCGCTGACCCCACTGTGTCCTTCCTCCAAGCGTACTTCCCACTGCTTGGCCTTTTACAGCAACGACTGCTGTTCAATTTGGGGGAAGATGTTTGATTTCTGCTGATTAGCATTATTGATTGCAGTCTGCTTTAGAGACTGAGCCGGGCGGGAAGGTTAACTGTCAGGATGAACGAATGGCATTTCGAGTTCTTGCCCAAGTTTACACTTTCCCACTCGGAAAACGACATCCACTTTGGGTTCACTCCTCTTCCTCTGGATGTTAAAAGGTTACCAAAGTCTGGCTGCTTTTGAGTCACTCGATATTCAATTAAAATATGTGGTCCCAGTGCCCCCACATATGTGACCTCAACCTGGATAATTTTATAACTTCTTTATAAAGGTGTGTGTGTGTGTGTGTGTGTGTAAATAAAATACTTCTTTGAAATAGTATACAGATTAGAGATGTTTATTTTTTGTGAGATTGGATTTTAAAAGTTGATAGAAATATATGATCCTAGAAAATTTGTATCAGATGTTACAGTGGTACAGTTGTCAGGGTTAACCACACACATGAGTGTGCACACACACACACACATATTCACAGAAACATTAACACACAGAGAGAAAGAGAGAGACAGAGAGAGATAGAGACATACATACACTTTAGAATTTATTCCTCAAAGCCCATGAGCACTGAAATATGTTCACACATTTTCTGCTGTCACCCTAAGGTCAAGGCTACTTATGATCCTCAGTGATCATCTCACCTGTGTCTGGCACATGGTGGCCAAGCACATCAATGGAAAGAAGGAATGTGTAGATATCTTGACCTCAAAGGAAATTTCTCTGTCTGCAGATTAATTAGTTACCTTCACTGAATTCAGCCTGTAGATTTGTATTCTATATAAAATGGGAACATGGGCCATAGGCCCTCGTACCTCTCACTAGTAACACCCTAAGTATGTGGATGACTATATCGTTAACACTGGCCTTCACGTACTCATCCCATCTGCTAATGTTTCTCTCTGTTGAGTTTGTTTACTCTTCCAAATTTTTATTTTATTAAAGCTATTGTTAGGCTCTCACCATGTATTTAAGATGCACAGAGTCAAGAGTCAAGGTCCTTTGTCTAGGTACCTGGTAATTCTGTTTAAAAGAAGAGTAGGCCAAAGGTCTCCACAATTAAATCTTACAATAAAATAGTTCTTTCGTGTTGTAGCCAGAGCCCCATAAAATATAGGATGTTATATGGACATAAGTTGCAAACCTGGATAAAATCCCATTTCTTTTTGTTGAGCTAGTAAGGAAACAAAGCCACATCAGGAACCGCCTGGATCTCTGTACAAACAGATGTCAATTGTTTGATTGTATCTTGGAGTCATTTGGAAATAACAATTAGGAAAAATAAAACCTTCCAATGTAAAACATGTCGGGAAAAGAAAAGCTGAGAGGTTTCTTTAAGGTAATGAGAAATGTTATTAAAATGTATGACTCACAAGAACAATACTGTAATATGATGTTAGGTTGGCTGGCAATTAGAATAATTTTAATGATCAGAGTGGAGTCAAAGTCAAATGCCAGCATCTTTAATAAATCCTCTCCCTGCCTATACAGATTAATATTGTAGATGCAAACTTTTTTAGGTCACAGTGCACCAAGCATCCGTCAGAAGTCAGCTCTGCCAGCCCAAACAGCGCCTCTGGCATATACAATTTAATTATTAATAGTATGTCTCCTAGGTAAACTGTTACACAGTCTTAGGGCCTTGTTTTGTAGTCATTAAAATTGAACATGTTTATATTATTGAAACCCTTGCATTCCATGTGTAGGCCGAGTTGATCTTAAAGTATCCAAAGAGAATTTACCTGCCGTTCTGTTGCACATTTATAGACAGTGCCCCAGAGTAGCTGTGGGATATCATTTTTAGCATTAACACATTTAAATAGAGAACTGTTTGCTAGCTATAACTTTAGGCAAATACAATAAACAGGGATTGAGCAGTCATGATTTCTTAACCTGTGGGTTGCTGTGAAGTAGGAGTCATTTCTTATGAGACAGAGCTATGCATTTGACACACAGCTTTTATTTGCAAAGATTTACAAGGAGCAGGGACTCTGTGAACCATTACTCTTTGGGCTGAGCTAGGTGCTAGGTAGAGTGCATCTTAATGGAAGCCAGAGATCCAACCATGAGCAGCTATGACTCTTACTCTCCCCAGGGGTCAGGAGCCAGGCATGCCTGGAGGTGTGCCCTTCACCCTGTTGTCTGTGTGTGCAGAATCATGAGCACAGGATATAGCGGAACTCAGTAACCCAAGCTCCCATCTCTTTGTTATTTCAGTGTTTGTTCAAGCTAACAAGTTGCAACAGCATATATTCTCTGCCCATGGACAAGAAGACAAGATCTATGACTGCACACAATGCCCACAGAAGTTTTTCTTCCAAACAGAGCTACAGGTAATGGCCTGGTGAGGAAGGCTGAGGGTTGAGCCTACTTGTTACTCTTATGGGACATTTTAACTATGGACTGAGAATCTCTCTTCCCCTGGACCACCATGATGTTCTTGTGTTTGGGGGCAAAGGGGAAATTAGAGACAAGATTAATAGACACCAAAATAATTTTGCCTCTGGCTGCTGTCAATCATAAAAAGAACTAGAAGAGAACTGTAATTGGACCTTCTGACCCAGTGTGAAGGATGTAGGGGTTGGGTTACTGCACTGTGGGATCATTCCCCTCACTTGTCTGAGCTCGCTCTCCCAAGCCTTGTTTTATTCATGTTCTTTCCCCCTGGGAGCCATGCTGGATGGATAGCCAGCCATCGTTATCCAGAAGGTTGAACACTGGAAAGGGTCTTTTGTCCAGGATGTATTTGTTCCACATCAGGCAGCTGAATAATTAGTACTGAAACCACAGCTTTAGAGTTGAAGTCTGGGCACCCCAAAAAGTTAGCTTGGACCTTGGGTGTACCTTTTGTTAGATGTAAAGGTCCACGACTTCTCTGAACCTCAAATGTGAAGAAAAAGAAACAAACTTTATACTCACAGGTTGTCATAAGGTGAACATAAAATTATAGGTATAAATATAAGCTATAAAACAAAACCTATGGTTGCTTGAATGACTTTCAGAAATAATAGTTAAGGAGTCAGGGGGCTGAGGCTGTAGCTCAGCAGTGGAGTACTTGCTGCCATGCTCAAGGCATTGGATTAATCCAGGCATCACAGAAAATGGGAAAAGGAGAGAGAAAAAGATCCAAAGGATAAGTTGACACATACCTATAATCCCAATGTCACAAGTTCAAGGCCAGCCCAACAAAGAGGAAATACAAGGTCATAAAGACACCAAAAAAGAAGTAAAAACAAAGACAAAGAAACATGGATTCTATTCCAGAAATTTCATTTAGAAGAACATAACTTTTTCAATACCTTTTGCATCTTAAAAAAAAAAAAGAGTAAGAATATTATCATGATTAAATTTTTTTAAATCTTGCTGGTTCCTATGGAAGAAATGGAGCCACATTTGAAATCTCTTATTATGAATATTACTGGTTATTGTTTGGCTTGACATGGCTGTGGGCTTGGTTTCTACACCCAGAGCCAAGACCAAGCAATACAGAATTTATCTGCACTCCTCTGGCTACCTCTATGGTATCTTTATGCCCAAGAAAAGGGGAGGTTCTGGTAAGGCAAGATTTAAAGGAGCTATGTATATCAGAATAAAGAAGCTATGGTTATTCTACTCAGTTATTGTTCTAAGCAACTAAGTTAGATGGAATTTAGGAGATAAATGAACCTACTGAATTGTATTATTGTTAGTGGAAGAGGACTAACATCTCTTTTTCACATTTTGTTCCTTTGAAACACTGGATCCTATCACATGTGTCTGCCAATAAACATGGAATACAGTCCAAGTCATACTTTTCCTATTTCTTTTTTTTTTTTCCAAGACAGGTTTCTCTGTATAGCCCTGGCTGTCCTGGAACTCTGTAGACCAGGCTGGCCTCGAACTCAGAAATCCGCCTGCCTCTGCCTCCCGAGTGCTGGGATTAAAGGCGTGGGCCACCACGCCCGGCCCCAAGTCATACTTTTATCATACTAAAATAACCTTCCATTCTTGCTTTAAAAAAAATACTGGTTTTATTGCAACTTGTGTCAGAGAAAAGATCATAGGAGGTTTGGTTGTTCTGGCTTGGTAAAAGATTAGTATGTAAAATTTGAAACAAATGAAGTAACAGTTTAGGATGAAAGTCATAGGCTTTGTGCAGAGACTGGTGCCAAGGTGGCATCTAAATGTTTGTATCAGACTTCTACTTGGGCACTGTATGCACAGATTCCAACCTGGTGTGTCTTTCACTGAGAAAGCTTATAGTGAATGATCATTTTAATATAACTATACAAGAAATTAATAAGGCAGCTGTATTTCTCTGTTCCTCAATAGTGACACAGGTACTAAGATTTATTTTCAAGCTTCACCTCAATATCCTGGCAGTCTACCTTATAATCCCCTAAACTAATCTAGCTACCTCCCAGCCAACATCCCAATAATACGTGCATTGAGGGCACTTCCATGATCCAACTGAACTCTTACCAACTCCTTTTGCCCTGCCTCAAGGCTCAATCTCCTCTCTTCCCCCCCCCCACCTCTCTCTCTCTCTCTCTCTCTCCCTTCCCCTCAGTGGTGGAAGTCCCACCCTATTCTCTTTTCTGCCATACATCGGGTATTCAGCTCTTATTGACGAGGCAGAGAATATATGTTAAGAACTGTTTACATAAACTTGTGACAGGAAATACTTGACATAAGCATTACAATGTGCTGTCAGATTGAAACAATGTATGGGGGTGGGGGACAGAAATCAGCATTTGAATAACACGAGGCTAACCTTTACACAGTGCACAAAACACTTTGTCTACAGCTCAGCACTGTGGTGGGAGTGATCTGTGACCTACTCTAGATCAGACACACTTAAATGCATCCTTAAAGACAAGAGGTTTCAAGAAACATACAGTCTTCACTTTCCTGCAGTTAAACAGTTGTTCTCCAGCTCTCTGGTCCTGGGAATCCTTAAGAAACTACTTGAAAACCCTTCCTTGTAACTTGTGCGTTACTATCTATTGATATTTCCTATAGTTGTCCATTACTTTCCCTAACTTCAAGATAACTGTATTAAACAGGAGAGGGGGCCAGGCAGTCAGTACACCTCCTTGTAGCCTCTTGAGGTGAGGAGATATTTTTTATACAAATAATATTAAATACTATAATGAATCGTTTTGACCTTACAGATAACCAACAAGTATCTCAGAGACCACAGGGGTCCCTAGGAGGCAGATGTTCTCGAAGACACTGCTCTCTCTACACCCACCCTCTGGATCTTTGTGGCCGTATGAAATCAGACTTAAGACGCTAACTCAGTCACTGAAACTAGGATGTGAGTCCAGAGCTGGAAAAGATGTATGTCTGCTCTTGACATCAATACTCAGCTTCTGTGTGTACCAGTCCTTACATGAGAATAGTCCCGATGGCTAGTAAGGATAATTGTTGCAAATCTGAGATAAAATACTGACTTTATATTCAGTAGTTTGGAAAGCTGTAATCCAGTCGTGGGAATATCTGAAAGTCTGTGCTCTAAAATGCTCAGTAATAGCTGTGGCTCTAGTTGTAGGGACACCAGGAGAAAACGGGTCAGAAGTTGACATTTCTGAGTTTTGATGGTATCTCTATATTTTTACATTTGACTCTAGAAGTTCATGCATCTATTCTTTCAGCACCCATATTACCTTAGAAAGTGAAAATTGTGTGTTTTTAAATGGTGATTAACTTCCTGTATTGAAAACAGAAAGCAAAGTTCCTCTCATTGCCAGGATGCAGGGTAATTGAACTGAAATTAAGGTGACAGTAGAAATACTGTCCTGACAAAAGCATGCAGCCAGTGTATTGGGCTGATGCCCTTTGTACCTTGATATGTAAAATAAATGTAAATTTTAGGCCACTTGAACCTACCTAGATTTTTATGGCATTAAAGTTATGAAGGAGTGCATGAAATTAAATCTCCAAGAATTGAAATTATGTTAGAGATCTTAAATCATTCAAGTTCTCTGCCTCTAACTGCAGGACAGGAACACTGGGGCAAGTGTAGAGTAAACATTCTGAGTTGCTCACTAACCACTGTGGAATGTCCCTTAGTGGTACAGAAATGATTTTTGCGACATCTCCTTCACTCTTTCACAGTTGAAGTATGAAAACAGATTTGGAAAAAGTCATTACTTTTTAGATATAAAAATCTACCTTCATGTATGTTTCTAGTTATCCTTGTAAATAAGTATGTTTCATGTGTGTGACTAGACAAGTAGGTAACTAGTGGAGGAGCCAATGGTAAACAAAGCTGCATCCCAGGTTGTTGTGTGAGAGTGCAGTTACATTGACACATCTGTATATAAATACAAAGCGTGGTGTGTACTTTGACTCACAATACATACAAAGCCAAGTCAAATGTAAGTCATTCCTTGTCACTTTGTTTAGTTAGGCAACATGAACCATCCTTCTCTGGAGTCCCCTTGTAGGACCAGGGACGTACACTACTTGGTAAGTGTGAAGGTCTTTGGTCAACCCTGTTGTCTTGTTGATCGCAAGTCCAGAGATAGAGATACACAGTCCTTCAGTCTTACTGCAATGTTATCTTTGTCTTTTCCTGGAGTGCTCACCAGCAGCCACACACACAGACAGACCTGATATGTTAGTCAAGGCACATGGCAGGAAGGCAAAGGTATCTGCGAATAAAAGCTCATTATTTGAAGAAATAGAATATTTTATTATTTGGAAAATAAATGAATGTGTTCAAGGCCTCACATGTTTCCCCATAGATCTCAGGGGGTTTAGTATGATTTCATTTGGTGGGGGATAGTTTTGTCTTATTTTTTTGTTTTTTCTAGTTGGTTATTTTTTGTTTGTTTGTTTTTGTTTCGTCTTGTTGGGTTTGATTTGGTTTGGTTTTTCGAGACAGGGTTTCTCTGTGAACTCTTGGCTGTCCTGGAACTCACTCTATAGACCAGGCTGGCCTTGAACTAAGAAATCCAGCCATCTCTGCCTCCCAAGTGCTGGGATTAAAGGCGTGTGCCACCACTGCCCAGCTTTTGTTTGTTTGTTAACAGAATTTGTGGAGCTGAAGAGATGGCTCATCTGTTAAGAGCAGTTATTGCTCTTCTAAGAGGACTGAGTTTGGTTCTTAGCACCGGTATCAGGCAGCTCACAACCCCCTATATGTAACTCCAGATTCCCCTTCAATACACATCCATATCCAAGTGGTTCATGTTGTGGTTGAGTATTTTAAAGCTCTGTCTTACAGCACAGAAATCGCTGTTCTGTTGGCACCCCCCCCCCCCTGGAAACCTGCAATTGAGTGGCAGTGTTGGAGTCTCCCTCCTCCTCCTGCATGTCTTCTAAGGAAGTTCTATCATGTTGAGGGTTTAGTGGAGACTGGGAAAGTTCTTACAGTGGGTAGAATGAATCAGCCTAAACTCTGGACGATGCTAGCATTTCAGCTAGGTGTGCATCAGAGATTGCAGAGTCTCCACACTGGGAGAGCAGCTGGTGTGTTGGGGGAGATGTAGTAAGACTTCGGGATGCCACCACAGTATAACTTGTCACCGTCTCTGCAGCTGTTTGATTTTCCTCTCAAATCACTTTTCTAGCATGTCAACTAATTTTAATGCGTATTTTTCACACCTCAGTTTTATTAGTGCTTGAGTTTTATGGTCACATTTCTGAAAGAAAAATTAATTGTTGTATATGAGACAGGACACCAGGACAACAGCATTGTATTGAAACATGGCTCATTGGGTCCCTTGCTAACTGGCCATACGCTGGTCTTTCAGGGTTGAGATCATATGCTTCGGATGATTAAAGTAGGTAGATTGGGGCATTTAGGAGTCTTTTGTTAGTGGTCAGAATCACAAGTCCACTAGGCCCAGTGACATTATTGGATTATAGTTAAGATAGAGATTTTAAAATATTTATTAAAACACAATTCCATCTCTTAAATGTACCATGATGCCAATTAAGAGATAACAAGAATAATTCAAAATTTATTTTCTGTCAACTTTGAAAGGTATGATGCAGATAAATCATTCTTGCATGACATGGTATGTAAGCTATTGTGGGAAGTCCTGGGAAGTACCTTACCTGCTGAGAGCTTGGTGAGGAAGGCAGACATCACACAGTCAGACCAGGTCTTCTCTAGCATCCTGCATCTCTAATGCTGACCCAAGAAAGCACAATCAAGATTGACCAATTATATGGAAAGAAAATCTCTACCCTAGAGCTCAGAAACTTCCCAAGTTGTCTTAGTTTGCTGGAATAATTTTTCAGTCAATCATATTTTGCTGAGGGTTCCCTGTTAGTTGGTTTCTAAGTGAAGATACGTATTATTAAGCTCTCTTTTCACAAGTGTCAAGCATCTTGCATTAGATTTTGTTTTCCTTTTTAGCTTCAAATTCGACAAGTAATGGTGCTGGCTTCCAGGAATCTTATTTCAAAGCTGTGTGCCAACTCCCTTCAGTTAAGGCCAAGACAGAGGGTTCTTGTTGCCGCTCTGTAAACAGCAAGGTGGGGACTGGCTGTGGTTCGAAGAAAACTTTATTCACTTTGTTCTCATGTTTCCCTCCACCTGAACCTGAAATTTCTAGTGAGCAGGAAGAATGGAACCTGTTTTTAGCAAATCTAAAAAACGTACTTGTAACTCTGCTTTGGCCTTCCAAAAGCTTTCTTAATAAAACTACATCTAGAAATTAAGCAAGCACGAAGAAAGGAAAGTGCTATTGTCACATCTCACAACTCTCCTGTATATTTCAAGTGCTTAATTTTTTTGTTTCTCACAGACATTAAAGTTTTTTGTCATTATCCCTACTCATACTATAAAAGTCACAGTCCCCCACCTGCCTTGTCTCCTTTCAGAGGGCCCCAGATGGAAGTGTTGGCCCCGCGCTCGGTTGAGACCTGGCACATCTGGTCCTGCAGTGATCCCTTAGGACTGTCTGTGGAGGAGAGCAGGCTCCCCTTTGTGCTACCCTGGGCTGCATCCCCTGAAGCCACAGAGCCTCTGCATAGCTCTGGTCAGCCCTTGAACATATCAGGAAGACGCCAAGATTTGCAAGAGTATAAATTGTGTCAAATGAGTGCATGATTCGGGAACTGGCCTACCCATTCATCGCTTCATCTCTGCTGTGAGCCTGTGCGGCTTTGGAAGCAAATTGGTGCTACAGTGACTTGCACTTAATTTGCTCCGTGGCTAAATTGATCTATCTCTTTTATTTGATCGGATCACCAGGAACCGAATCATTTGCATTGATTTATTGATTGGTGCTGTGTTTTCACCATTAGTTTTGATCACTTTCAGCTGTTAATATTGGATAATTCAATCAGGATTGATTGGCCTTACCAGTGAAGGCAGAAAGTTAATCAGGTCAGACACAAAAATGGGGCAGAGGTAATCTAACCGTGGCTTGACTGTGATATTATTATATTCCCTCTCTCCAGTCCTCTCTCTTTCCTCCTCCTCTCTATCCCCCTCTTTCCCTAAGTCACTCTCCTCTTTGCCACCCCTCCCCTCAGTCTTTCTCTGCCATGAATGCAATAAAGGAATAAAGGAGAAAGTTTAAAATTATCTCATATTCGCAATGCATCCTAATGTGAGGTCCTTTTATTTGGCTTTTTAATAAGACTACATCTAGAAATTAAGCAAGCATGCAGAAAGGAAAGTGCTATTGTCACAGTGAACTTATTTGGGTTAAATGCCTTTTCAATTACCTATTTTGTCCCAATAAATGTCTAATCTGTGTGTGTGCTCCGAAACACAACCTGGGCTCACCTGTTTCTAAGTCTGGCCCTTACTGCCTCACCATGTGTCCTGGTAGCCAGATTTTTCCAGAACCGAGTGGCTGATATGGCCAGAATCGGGGCTGCAGGAGTAGCTGCAGTCAGTGGAAAACACTTTATTTGCATCTGAATAGTTTCTACTGCCCCACAGCTCAGTTTTCAAAAAAATTCTCCATCCATTAATTTCTTGATGTTCGTATCGATGGCTGACTTCCCTATTTAAAGGGAGCACCACCTCTTCGTTCTAGGGCCCGCTCCTCCTCCAACAGCCCTGTTGTAAGCAAGCTGCCATTACATTATTTTCTGTCTGGCCCAGAGTTGACGACAGATGGCCATCTCTGAACTGCCATCAGCTCAGCTTTATGGAGCATCCAGCCAGGGCAGCCTGATGGCACTATGGCCAGTTCGGCAGCCCCTCCCTCCCCGCCCCCTGGAAGTGTTCATCACCTCTGCCACATTCTGCCTTGGCTGGGCCTTGTTGGCTCTGTTGGCTTCCATGTCGCCAAGGCAGCCTGCTGCCACAGCACTGGGAGAGTTGCCTTCATTAAGAACAAGAGACTGCAGACACAGTTGTCCTCCAAACAGAGTTCTGCCTAGGCACCTTTGTAGTCAGATCTATTGGAACTATCTGAAAACCCAAATTTCTAGAACATTCTGCAACCCAGACAGACTCATGGAATTCCTGCATGTGTTCCTATTTTAGATGTTTGCTCTACACGTGGGTGGATTTCCTCACATTAGCAGAGACTGTGTGCCAAGAATAGACCCTTGGTGTTTACAAACTCTCATCTGACTGTTGGAAAACACCACGTCCGGACCCAACTGTTGTGACAATTAGGGAAAGAGAGATGGCAATCACAGACTCTAACTATCAATCCCCTGAAATGAGCAGAGAATCCAGGCCAGCATCTTCTAGATCCCTGGAGGTGATGCTCCTCGCACTGCAGCCCAGCAATGAGCTGTTCTGAGCATTTGCAAAAGATTGATAGGCTACCCTTGATCGGGTTTGCTAAGGCAAGGCAGCTCCAGAGCCAGCCATGTATTTTAGGAGGACTTCACATTTGTATCCTTTATTGTTATATTTTCAGTGAATCTACAGCTCGTAACAGGCTGTGCCCTGCAGCTATGAAGGAGTAAGTTCCCCTTATTGGAGGGAAATCGGTGTTCTGTAAAAGCCTGAGATGGGGCGGGGAGAGATGAATGGTGCTTAAAAGCACTGCTGGCGGTGCCGTCATTTAGAACAGCAACTCCGAGGCTCCGAAGAGAGTGAAAAGCAGGGAAAGGAGTCCTTTTAAAGTGGTGAAATTTCAACTGCCTAAAATAACAGGTCTCCTTCATTGATTACTTCGTTGAATAAGCATGGGAGGCACTTAAGAGGCAGGGACAGCTTCTGCATGGGAGAGGAGAGCCTGCAAAAGTTAAGCA
Organism: Mus musculus; assembly: GCF_000001635.26. Taxonomy (NCBI): domain Eukaryota; kingdom Metazoa; phylum Chordata; class Mammalia; order Rodentia; family Muridae; genus Mus; species Mus musculus. Next base: position 13,706,307 of record NC_000084.6, on the reverse strand, counting down.
TCTTCTCTTCCTCTTATATGGGAAGGTGGGAGCCACCCGCCATCCACTTCCTTGCACATCCCTCTCCTGCATGGAATCAGCACCTCAGCTAGATTGGCAGAGCCCTTCTTTTCCCATGAAACCTGACTCCACCATCAAAGGCTTCCTATTCTTTATCAGCAAAGCTTGATTTTATAATTAGCCAAACCACACCCTGGGTACATCTGCTAAGCTTGGGTGCCTTCTAACCATATAAAAGGTGACTCGCTACCATTAAATATCAGCAGTGTGCTGAGCGATGCTTTGAGTTTATAAGGGTGAAAGGTCACTGTGCAGGAAAATGGAACCGTATATTTGCTGTGAGACAGGCACCAAGACCTCACTCCCATACTCAGTTATAATTCATGAGGCTGCTGGTGGGAAGCCCTTTTCCCTCTGTGGAGTTAACGCATCTCCACTGAAGCCTGCTGAGAGCACCCTGCATCCCCACCACCATCTGTGTGCTCACTTCTGAGGGGAGAGGGAGACACAGAGAGAGAGAGAGAGAGAGAGAGAGAGAGAGAGAGAGAGAGAGAGAGAGAGCTCCCCCCATACAATTTCCAAGTGTACACACTGTCCAATTGCTCCTGATTTGTGAAGGTTTCCAGAATAAAGCAGGGCTCTTACCTGACTAAGAAGAGAAGTGGATGGAACAAACTGGTGAACTCTCATTTAGAAAAGACTAGTTGGAAAAGGGAGACACAGCAATGCCTTAAGTCCACAGCTGACTTGCGAGCCTGAAATCTGCTGTCTGTCATCATTTAGTAAGAGGCACCACAGGCAACCTGGGAACCCAGAGATATGGTGCCCAAGTTCACCCTGTCCTCAGGATGCCTTCAGTCAGCAGGAGGAATCTTACATAGTCTGTGGCTCTGAGATGCATTTTCTGCTCTCTCCACGGACTTGAGCCAGCTAGTGGCATGAATGCAGTCCTAGCCACACATAGACAGACTGTGTCTGTGGTGACATACCACCCATTCTTGGGAACCAGCACTGGTTACCTTAGAACTACCTAGACCTCATGTCAAAGAGATCGGCTTTCTTACAAGCAGAGTGTCAGGGCGACGGAAAAGAACTGCAGGTCAGCAAAGGGCTTCCAGGCATGTTCTGAGGTGGTGAGAACAGGGACAGCATTGGCTGTGTCCTGAGCCACGTGCTGGCAGGCCTTTGGGGGTTCTCTGCTCTCCTCTCTTTTTCCTGGAAGCCCAGAGGTAACAGGACAGGAGAGGACAGAGTATGTGATCAGACATCGGAACCTAGACCCGGTTGTTGCTGGGTGATCGCACATTTATTTATAATGTTTCCTGATCGTGTGCCTGATGTGCCACTGTTGTACTCCCGTTTAAAGGATAAATCAAAGCCAGACCTGGAAAACCAGCATATGATTTTAACAGATCGGGTGCCATAGGGAACCTACTGTGTTATAGAATCCAGAATGGTCTTTGGATGCTCAGGCGCCAGCTAATTTCAGAGGCTTTGGAAGGGCCATGGCAAGGTTAGAGGTCACCCATGAAGACAGTGGTACCCAGGGGCCACCTTGTGTGTAATTGGCTTGCCATCCCATTCGGCTGCCCGGGGGTGTTTGTCATGTGACCTCTTTCACCCTCCCAGGGAAAAAGTAGGGCAGGAGTGGCTGGGCTAGCTAGCCAGGTTTTCTTGGGTGAAAGATCACTTTGAGATGACACAGCCGAGTAGTCAGCCTGAATTCCTGGTTGGTATTTTATTAATTTTGCACCAAGATAAATCCTGAAATTCTGACAAACTCCATGACAGGTGAAATTCCTTCTTGCAGAATCTTCTCAGCGAGAGACTGCTCATTTCGTTCTGTTCCGAGGCAGGCAACAGGAGGGCAGCTTTATAATCAGCCCTCAAAGGACCCCCAGCCGCCCCAGAGTCTCGGACTGATTGAATAACTCCTGGGCCTCTTCCCCTAGGCCTCCATCAGCGGGGGTCCTGTGGAAAGCAATCTCCCGCAGACTGGCACTGAAGTGAGCTTTAAACCACCATTTTCTGCTCTCCAGAGGAGCCTGGAGTACTAAAAGATAGATGGACTGCAGATATTTTATGAGAAACTGTCAGAAGAAGAGCAGAGTAAATGTTTTTTTCTTCTTCTTTGAGTCACACACTCCATCACTGTTGAATTTCTCCCAGCCTCCTTTTACATTTAAAGTACGAAATTAATTGGTTGCTAACCTTTCGTTCCCCCTTCCCTCTTCGTCGTTGTCTTCCTCCTCCTCCTCCTCCTCGAGGTTTTTTTTTTTTTCTTAAATATTCACACAGAGGCCCTTTGCTTAACCACAGTTGTAGAAAATCAGTACCATTTGCAATGAAATATTTATAATGACAGAATGAAAAATTGGATTCATTTTCTGGACTGCAGCCGAACAGTCTGCAACTTCGCGCAAGTACCGTTGCCTGTCCCTCCTTCCTCCCTTTCACAGGAGTCATTTCTAAAACATAGCTCATGTCCATTTACCTATGTGCTGGAGGGGTGCCTACCAAAGCACAGAGCCTGGCCCCACTCTTAAAAATACAGAGAGGAAAGAGCAGGGCGGATTTGCGTTAGGGCTGCTGCAGAGGGAGCTGGAGGACTTGGCCCACACGGGTGGAGAGGATTTGAGCTCCCATCTGAAGGAAGGGCAGCAAGTTTCCCAGACTAGGGAAGCGGTGGGGCTTGAACTTTGTAGCACACACTGTCATAAGGATCAGCCTCGATGTCTTATCTTGGGGCAGATTTAAAGGGATCTATCTTGTTCTCCTCTTTTAGGGTTAGCTGTGACCCACACCTCTCAGGGTGACTCTCTGTTTGCTCGCTGCTCCAGGCCTGGCCCTTTGCCTTTCATCCCTCAGAAGTCAGAGACAAAGGGTTGTGTTAGAACTGCCCCAGATTACATTGCAGGACAGCCATCCCTGCCTGCGCTAATCTGGGTAGGAGAGGGGTCATTTCTTCTGTTTTCAGGATCCCATTGGCTGTATATCAAGGACCCTGTAGTGAATCCCAGTCTCCCAAATAAGTTTTCACTCCATACACTGTATAGAATCACTTAGCTGTCTCTTCAGGCTCCATTGCTAGGTACAATAAGGGATTACAGCCCATCTAGGCAACCCTTCCCAGGCTTTCAGCCCAGCCCTCAATGCTGGCCTTGAATTCATTCTCTTTTGGAAGACTGGGCTTAATTAGTTAGCAGTGTTTCATTTTGATGGTTTTCCACAAGTGAAAACAGTTTCTAGTACTTTCAAAACATGAATAAAAACAGCTGTGAATTGAGATCTTCAAGGTTTCAGGCCCTTCATCACGCATCACTGGCTCCACAAGATCAATAATCCATATTTTATTATATAATAAAGGCTGTCTATAATTGAATTAGCTCATTCACTCCATTTGATTAGCCCCAGTTCATTCATGGAGAGGATAAAAAGAATGCACACATACCTCCATATATTATATTATTTGGATGCAAAGAGCTTGAGAATTGGTTTCAATATTGTTTTTCCAGGGGGTAGTATGACTCACAGCCCATGCATGTGGGGATGGTAGCGTTAAGTCTGTCCTGCCGATAACCCAACGTGGGTACTGTATAATAGGTCTCCCTTCGGACCAAGATCAATCCCACTCTAAAATTCTGAAAGACAATTGAGATGGTCTTTGTTTGGGGTTTTGTTTTCTTTTTATCTACAATCCTTCCCCCTAAGATCATTTTCTCTTATCCACCCGAAGACTGTAATTTGGGGCCTCTGTGATTGCTTACTCTGAAGCAAAAGTTAGCACCAGTTTAGTAAGAGCACCTAGTGGGAAAGGTGACCTGTCATTTACTCTTGGGCTCTCTCAGGACAGGGCTCTAGTACAACCGTGTGCTCTGTCCGCTCTCGCAGAGTCTTGCTGTTTGTATATAAGCTACAAGATTTGTCTTCACATTGCTTTTCATATATATACATTTTATACATAGAGAGAGAATATATACTAGAATCTGCTGACAGTTCAGCACCAGATGATGTGTGCTGTAACACAGGCTGCCTTGTAGCTCTAGAATCTCGCCTGAAGATATTTTACTGTGGTGTTTCCTGGACTTTGATTCAGCAGCGAAAGGAGGTTTTCTTGCGTGTGTACATTTTAGGATGCTAGTGCCGTTTTCTTCCTGCACCGTGCGTGAATGTGAAAAATTGTCTTCCTTGACCCTTATTTCTCTTCCCCCCTTAGGGGCCAAGATTTAAGGGGAAATCTTTTTTAACATTAACATTCGTTTTGAAACAGTTTAACCAAGTCTAAGTATATACTCAAGTAAATGGAAGCTGTAATAGTGGAGTGTAGAGAATCAATCTCCTTGCAGGCCAGAAAAGGAACATTGAACAGTGTTCATTCATGTACTGCCAGATGTATTTCTGCATGTGACACGGCTTGCCCGACCGCTTTGAGTGATTTTCAGTGTTACTAGGCAGGCTGGCAAGAGCACCAGGCCTCCTGACAGAAGTAAAGAGCCGCGCAGCCCAAGTGCTTGGTGAAGGAAGGTTGCACAGGGAACCAGAGTATCAGAAAGAGAAGCACCCCACCTCAGCCTCCATGTCAGTGCCTGTGATCACAAGCCCCTGTGTCTATTTCCCCTCCTGCCCAGAACCCTCTGTGCTGTGGCTGGTTTGCATTTGTGTTTGAAGTGCCAGGCAGTTTAATGAAGTTATTCTTTTATAAATTTTGCAACACTGAAGCAAGCATGAGGGCTTTAAATTAGAATAAGTGCCACTTGTGTGTGGCAGGTCCCTCGGAGGACTGATGAGAGTGAGGCCTCCCGGTGCCTGGGCCTTTCTTCATGGCGGTGCGGATCTGTTGTGCTTGTTTACGAGGCTCACCTTTGAATTTGTGTGAGCTGCTCTGTGGCTGCTGCCTAGCCCTCTGCTAAGAGACTGTCTTTCTTCCAGGATCATGTTAAATACTTCACATTAAAGAGTGCTTTTTTTAATTATATTGCTTTATTGTAATGAATTCAAATTAACTTGGAGGAGCAAATTGTATAAGGACGTGAAGGTTATAGATTGCTCTCTCCATAGTTACAGCACACCTCTGTGTGAAGGGATTAAAGGGCGGCCTCTCTGGTAGCTCAGAATACTTGGAGGGGTGAGGAGACTGTCACAGACCAAGAAGCAAAGCAGAAAAGGCGCCCAAAAGTGGCATGAGAGGAGGAACGTCACATGGTGTTCTTAGAAACCAAGTCTCTTTGGTGGAAGACACTGCTGTCATTTTAATGATCAGAAATACCCTAGCAGAAGTGGTGTGCAAGTGACAGTATAAGAATACTATACTTCCTTAGAGACTAAGACAGAATGGCCAGATATCTCTCAGTGATTGAGGGTGCTTGCCACAGAGCCTGAGGGCCTGAGCTCCATCCCTGGGGAATGCACTCGGTGGAAGGGAGAAGCAACTCCACGAAGCTGTCTTCTGACCCTTAGCTGGCCTCCTGGCCCACTAGAGGTTTCTTCTCTTGGTTTCTCTGTGAGCTGTTTAAAAACAAAATTGGGTTCAGCGGATGCAAAGGAGACTTCCAGAACGGGGTCCTGATGCTGTCTTAAGCATAGAAAAAGATACAGAGAAGGGAAGAGAGACAGGGGACGATGCAAAGGAGACTTCCAGAACGGGGTCCTGATGCTGTCTTAAGCATAGAGAACGGTACAGAGAAGGGAAGAGAGACAGGGGAGGAATGAGGGTGGTGGGAGCATGACAATGCAGACCTTCTTAACCAGGAATTTTTGCTTGATGTGGAAAACATTCAAATATTACACTGGGGCTATGACATGTTTGCACTTTCAAAGAATTTGCTCACAATCTCAAATAAAGCCTCTTTTGGGACTTCCTTAAGTGGCACCCCCATCTCAGACAGTTCCAGAAGGGCTGAAAGATCTGAAGAGGAAGCAGAGCCCATGCCTGAATGTAACTCATTCTCTACATAGCACAGGCTTGCTTGCTTGGGCATGGAAATGCACACATAATCTCAGGGTATGGCTCACATTCGACACTGCTTAACAATAGCAGTCGATAAGTTATATTTTGACATACTAGACAGCTGTTTGGTTGCTGATGGTAAGCAAACAGATTTTCTGTTATCTTTGATGAATTATAGTGTATTTGACTCACACTTAGAGAGTGTGGCAATGTTATAATTGAGAACAAGAGAGGGCTGGAGAAATGGCTCCCTGGCAAGAGCACTTGTCGTGCAAGCATGGTGATGTGAGTTCAGCTCTTCTGCTGCCATGAAAAAGCTGGTGTATATCTGTGCACCTGTAGCCCTAGTGACAGAAGGAGGAGCCTGAGGAGCACCAGCCTGGCTGAAAAGAATGGTGTGCCCTGGGGGCAGTGAGACACTGTCTCAGAGGTATCAGGCTAAACACCTGATGTCACTTTCTGGCTTCTGCACACGCTGGAGCACACACGGGCCTTGGAGCCTTGGAACCTTGGAGTGCACTCTCAAGAGCGCACACACACGGGGGGGGGGGCGGGGGGGACATACTTTGCCTCCTTTTTCACAATTACTGGAATTCAGTGGAAGGGAACCCCTGTCCTATGAAATTGAAAGGCAGAGAGTCACGGCCCCTCCTTCTCAAAAAGGTTACCCTTTGAATATAAATTACCGGAGCGGGTGCCTTTCCTTCTAATCAGATGACCTTTTGAAACTGATGAACCAGAGTTTAAATCCTAAGGCTGCCAGTCAGTTTTTAAATCAATGCCTGGCTCCAGCACCCTTCAGAACCTAACTGGATCTCAGTGGATCGCTTACGCAGAAGGGCCACACACGGAGCTTGGAGGAATGTTATAGCTGATTGTGGGGCAGCCCAACTTGATTGTAAGATCTTGGGCCAAGGAGAGTGACAAGGACTTACTTCACCAAGTCCTCTTTTTAAAAAAAATAAAAATTAGAAAACAATCCTTCCAGGATTCAAAAACCTAAAACCAGAGGGAGTCACCACATATCTGCAATGCTTGTAAGAGGGCATTTCTGAGCAATTATCAATCTAAGATAATTATTTGTTGCTAATTACTACACAAGCCTATTAAATATTCAGCAGAAGTTTGTTTAATTGTGTTGGAGTGGGGAAGAGGTGCCTGAGCATAGCTCGAGCGTGGCGAGCCAGTGGTGTGCACTCTAGAGCCTGGTAGAGAGGAAATTTGTGTTTGCCCAAGATTAATACATTAACATCAGGCAAGCCTCTCCCCCTCCTTGCACAGTTATTTATCTTTGAGGTATTAAAATTGAAGCACGATGAAGGGGGCACTGTTCACGGATGTAAACTTGGGAAGAGGTCATTCTTAACCTTGTTTACAGATGCTCTGGTTTAGAAGGGACCAGTGTGATAAATTAAACATTACAGTGGAAACAATTAAAGCCTAGCTACAAGTGGTACATGCACACATCTGTGTGTGAAGAGCTGACCTAATCCCTGAATATCTTACTAGACAGTATTGCCCATTAAAGCCTTCTGTCCCCTAACACACTGAGACTGTCATTCCAGAGGGGAGGCAAAATCATCATAGCCTGGGCCCCCTCCTTTCTGCTTTGTATACTATGATTGCAATTTCCTGTTGGCTTCTTGCATGTAAACAGGTAGCTCAATTTGTTGATTGCTTGCAAAAAACAAGAGAGAGAAATGAACTTTATGCTTTTAACATATTTCCCAGCGACCACTTTTGTGCGTGTTCTTCCAATCTGGAACTTTCTGTGAATCTCAATGCAAACTATTGTGAGTTCAAAAGAGAAAAGTAGTTTTTTGGGTTTTATTTTTTAATTTTTTTATTGTGTTGTGTTAGAGAGGCACAGACAGATGACAGACAGACAGACAGACACTTCCATGCCATGGTGCACATTTTGGGATCAGAGGATATTGGTTCATTTGAGACATGGACTAGTTTATCACAGGTGGCTGCTTCAGGGTTTGGGTATCGAATTTGGGAACTCACACTTAGAACACATGCAAATACTCCCAATGCATCTATATCTCCAGACCTACAAACAGTCTTCAGGCCTCTCCAGAATGCAAACCAGGTAGAAATCAGCATTAAACCAAAACTGTACGATTCTTTTAAAGGTCTTCCTGGAAAATGGAATTGTGATCATGCTAACATTGCCCATTTGTAGCCCAGCAATATAATTTGGCCTTTTAGGTGGCTTGTTTTATTCCTCTATACTGTTTAATTGTCAAAATACTGGAAATTATTATATGTTCTGACTTCAAAGTTGCATTATTTAACTAATTAGTCTTTGCTTCTGAAGACTTACATTAAACTAAGTCCCAAATGATTAGCTGTGTGTTCATGCTACATTATAAACCACTGAAATTTTCCAGATTGGTTAAATATTGCTTGCTTGTTTGTTTGTTTTAAAGAAAAAGCAAAATGTGAGTTCATGCAGTGATCCCAGAATTTAGGAGGCAGGATCAGGAAGGCCAGGTTATTACTGTCAGCTGCATAGTTTTCGGCCAGTCTGAGTTATAAGAGACCCTTCCTGAAAACAAACAAACAAAAAATGTAATGTGTTGAACATCACCACTTTCCAAACTGACAGACACCTTACCTGTCCCCACAGCAGTTTAAGCCCACCAAATCCTGTGATGTCTAAGAGCTCTGGGTTTTTCTGTGGCACTCATTTTTGCCCGTGTTCCTTGCCCTCTTTACCACTTCAAGCCACAGGTATGCGTAGATTCTCTAAAAAGTCAGCTTACAGACCCTCACAGAAGGCAGAGGGTCTTTGCTCTCCTCCCTTTGAACCTTGTCTCCCTGATAGGCGGTATGAGCAATAGCCAGATGAACATCCTTAGTCTCTTAAGAGACGCCCACCAGGCACTTTCTCTTCGGTCCTCCCTTACTGGAAACTACACTTTCCTTTTTATGCTACGTCTCATACACAGGTACATTAATCCCTACCAGCAAAGGTAAAACCAGTGGCAGTGGTTGCTCTGGGGTTTTTTTCAAAGCAGACATTCATTTTCACACCCAAAATAGTAACTTTCACAGCTTCATTCCCAAGGCACTTTAGACACTGTGACAACCTGAGCATCCGGAAGTACTGTTGTTTCCTTGCCCTAGTGTGAACCATCTTTGCTGTTTGTAGAGTGAACATTTCTGGAGTGATGTAGTTCCACCCACTAATAGTGCCACTTATAATATATCCTCAAAGGATCCTTTGCAGAATTTCTGGACACTTGCCCACACTCATCCTGTGGCACTATTTTAAAAAGTCATGCAGTGCAGTCCTGTATATTTGTGTGTGTGTGTCTTTGTGTGGACATACGTTATTTTCATAAGACGAAGGACATATCCCACAGACTGAGAGCAAGTAGCACACCTGAGGATGGACAGACAGCATGGCAGACTCATATATTTCAGGACAGAGACAAATCAAAACCCCCAACTTGATCATATCTCAGTAAACTTCTCTGTGCAAATACAGGCCAACAGCAAGGGCTCTTAGTGGCCACTGCTCCACACTGCATCAAGACACACCAGGAAAGGTAAGCTCTGAAGGCAGACCAATACAAAAATCATAAACGTAAAACATCGGGGAGCTTTCTTGTGATGTGGGTTTTGTGACTTGATTATGTGGATCTCAGGCATGAACTTTAGACATTACAGCATCCCCTCTCAGTATCTGAATGTGACACACCATAGGCCAACATGTCTACATGTCTCCTTTGCCCATGGATCAAAGGCTTTCTTCTTGAAAGTTAACAGTAGTTGAATACTAGATCTTCCTTTTCTCCAACTCTCTCATTTATTCATGCACAAATGTTTTCCAAATAGCATGAGGCAATGGTCCCCTACGAAGAGGGATTTCTCCCACTTGGAGAGGTGTAGTAATGTCTGGGGACAAACATTGCAGTATAAACTAATACACTTTCTATGGTGACCAGTAACACCATGACTACAACCAGCAAAGCTGAGGTTAAAAACCTTGTAGTAAGGCAAGCCATATTGGCGTTATGGGATCCTCTGCAGGCTCTTTCATATCCAGCATAGGAATGGTATCTGTCCATCTGTCCATCTAACAGGAAAGACTTCTCTGCCTCATCTCCAGCTTCCTGCACACACTTCTGAGCATCAGCACATGGACTTGTTGTTTCTCCCATACTGTAGGATCAGCACAACTCAGCTCTCCTAGGCTCATTAACACTAACCTCCAAAGAGCAACACAAATATGTCCTTCAGTCAGTTTCACCTGAAAGCTAACTCTTTTTCTATGAAAAATATGATTAAAAACTTTAGTGCCAGGATTGTTTGAAGAACAGGCCTAAAGCCTGAGGTCAATGAAACAATTCTCCCCTTGCCAGGTTAGACACTCTCACAGGATGGTCCTTTTCTGTCTGTTATAGCATGTTTCTGATCATTTCTGGTGATTCCATTTCACCTTTGTTTTACTATAATTCAATATAAGTAGTGTCACCCAGAGGTGCTCTGAGATGTCAGCCCAGGTCCATGTGAGCTGCTAAATCTCAAAAGAAAAGGCAGCAGCATCTCTGCATGTTCATGGTGATAACAGAACTGCATATGAAACAATAGAGAACTTCTGTCACTGCAAACACGGTCAGAACGGCAGAATCTGTGGCATTAAAGAGGGGCAGAGGCGGGTCGTGATAGATGGGTTCAGAAATGCCACCTCCACGTGACAATAGAAAAGTAGTGCCTCCTTATCTAATAAATTCTTCAAATGAGTTCATGAGTTCGCTTTCTTGGTATGAGAAATCTACTTTGTGTGTTGATACGTTGTCTTTTTTACTTACTTTCTCTTTGGTCATCAAATCACTGAGGGAAAAATAGCACATATAAAAGAACATCCGCTGATATATGTCATGAAAATGTGCAAGCTCACCACCATGTTCCTGATGTTTCCCAGGTAGGGTCTGTGAAAACACTATGCTGTAGGCTTTCTCCATGTAGGAAATGTACACTGACCACTCTAAGTAGGCAAATGGGTTTCAAAGCAATGTTGGTTGGTTCTGGTCTTTGATGCAACTCTTAGTACATTCTGTTGCTACTCCCAGGGTTAAGGGGGATTGATTCATTCAGATTTAAATGTATAAGAATGTCTGATTGTGTGGGCTCTGAAGGCATTTCCTTATTAACATTCCTCCCCTGTTGACCTCATTAACATATTTGAGGGGCACCCTTTGCCTTTGGGACTGTTTTTTCCCTCCATCTTTCAGGGTCTATAGCCCCACACCCTGTCATCACTCCCTGTATACACGTTCAAAACTATTTTACTAGCAGAGAAGAAGTTAGGAATGGAAAAGAGAGAGGGTAGAAATGTAAAACTCTTGATTAGAAAGTATAATTTAATAGAACATGTATTGAACCAAATGTATTGATTAATGTAGAAGATATAGTACTTATATTGATTCGACCCAGAGATTTAGTACTAAAAGCTCTAAGCCAAAAAGCTGTTGCAGATTGCTACAAAAGTCAGTTTAATGCTGTCCTTGGAATGCCTTCAGAAAGAAATTCTTCTAATGTTTGAGGACTAGGTAGAATGCGGTATATGTCAGCCTGATCCCACGGGGTTTTATTCTGTACTCTAATAGCTGTTACGAGCCTACATTATATCCAAGGAGTAATTTTCCTTAGAGGTGCCCAGCTCGCTTTGTGTCAATATGCTAGCATTTTAAGTCACGTACAGTATATGCTTCTGGGAACAGGGAAGGAGCCAGCCAGACTCATAAAGGCCTGCATTCATTAATAAAGGCAGAGGCTTCTGTCCCTCCATTGCCCACTGCAGGGAAGGCTCTCTGGCCTTCGGGGACCCTGTACAGACACATTTAAAGGAAGCTCTATTTTGAGTGGGCAGGAGATGAAATGTATGACTTGGAGGTATTTCTTAAGCCAGCTCTGTGCCCGAGCACAGGGGTGACCTTCTGGGTCAAAGAAGAAGGCAGGTCAAAAAGACTTATTATCCTGCCTGTTGGAAACCAATTGCTTTTGTTTTAAAATAAATAAATAAATAATGAAAAAGCAGGGGTGCTTAAAGGTGGACAGTGATATAGAATTCAGTTTACCACCTGAAAAGAAAGCTAGCAACCGTGTGTGTGAACCGGAACGTGCTTCTAAGAAAAATGGGAGGATACTGATTAGCCTCTGTGTTTACAGATAAAGGGCCAGCCCAAGTGATAAAGGGAAGAGTAATATAATTAGTTAATCAGCGAAGATTGATTGTAATGTTTGTGTTCTCCAACTAAAGGGAAAAAAACCAACATGTTACCACAGCCTTGTCACCATCTGTTGAAGACACAGCTACACTCGATCTTTACGTTCCTGTGGGTTTTTTATTTCCTGCCTTGCTTTGTCTCTGAGCTCTGATTGTACCAGTCTGAAAGCATCTCATTTAAACAGAATCCAACCATGGTGTAAACTGACTGCGCAGGGCCTTGGGGGAGAGAACGCTCCTCCTTGTCTTTCTTCTTTCCTCCTCTTCAGTCCCTTTTTTAAAAACATAATATGCTGGCTCTCTCCCAGCCCTTGGAGCTTGCCTATATTTGTTTTGGCAGAAAGGAGCCATAAATAGGTACGTCATGCTTTAAAGGAAAAGATTTACATCTTTGAATCAACAGATTTTTTTTTTTTTTACACAACCCCGTCAAATGTTCTTCCCTTACTGTTGCCACGTACCTTTGCAGTGGTGTTGACACCACTGAGAGCAGAGATACAGCACTTGCTGAGAACCAGTGAAGTCCAGACAATCTGGGGGCATCGCTTTTTTGGGGTGGAAATGAAATTTTTCAGATTCTCCCTTCAAAGGGTGACTTTTATCATGGTTCTAGGCACATTAGATCATCTCAGAACTGCAAGGTGAACAGCTTCAGAGGGTCCTGGGGGGTTATTTTTATTTTTATTAAAAAAGAATAACTGTTTTCCTTGGAATACGTTTAAAATAGGATTAAACAGTTTGACCAGCAAATGTGGTCAGCTCTTGGAGTTAATCATTTGTTGGAGTGCCAAGCCTAAAATGAGAATTCCAGTCTTCTAAAATGGAAGGCTCACATTTAAAATGTCTCACATTAAAAAGACATCCATGGTGCTGGGGGTGGGGCACTGCTTAAGGCCATCATCTGTTTTTTAGCTTCTTAGTTTAATTTCACATTCACGGGGGTGGGAGGGAGAACTCACACACTCCTCCAAACAGGTCCTTTACAATGAGGAGAGTGTTCTAGAATCCTTTCTGTTAAAGTATCAGGCCTAGATAGATCTTCTTTTAGGCTTTAAGGTATGTCGTGAGTTTGACTTTTTTTTTCTTTAACACAAACCCCCCTCGTGTAAAACAACTGTTCATAACTGGGATTAATGGTTTTCAATTTCCAGTTACTTAGACATGGGGTCTCCAGGAGATGGCTTTTTGCAGAGTAGAGTATGGCTCTCTGTGGGATTGTGCAAGTTTTCTTCTCTTCCACTTCCTTTTCTGTCACCGCCCCCCCCCCACCTCCACCAATGTTTCTCTGATGTTCCTCTCGATTATGTAAAACACTTTGCCTTCATTGGAACAGATATTTTTTCTCATAACCTGTCATTGCATTAAAGTGCTTTGGGGACTGTGAATTGCTGTGTAAAATTGGTGAGATTACCCATTGCTTTGTTCTAGTGAAGTGGTTTCCTCAGACCTATGGCGCTCCACCCGCTGCACAGGAGACGGGGCTGTTGGGGAAGGCTGCGGGTGCTTTTTCCTCTCTGGTCTTCATCTCTGTGCCTCAGGACTAGCTGTGCCCTGTGGCCCCGCTTCCAGGGCAGCAATGCACCATGCTGCCTGGCCTCCCCTCAGCTCCCAGCTTCTGGCGTCTACATCACATCTTTCCACTTGCTTCTTGGAGGTCTTGCCCCGCACACAGTGTCTAGAATTTTCTTAAAAGCACGAAAGTCACTGAGCACTTACATGGGAAGATGTGTTTCCCTTCCAAAGAGACAGCCGAGGCCACATCTGGAGACTGACTTTGTGTTTGTCTTCACCCACACTTACAAGACAATCGAATGAATGTGTGGCTCAGACACACCATCTGTCCTTCCGCCTCACACCACTCGTACTTTCGGTGGACTTGGGACAGGGTGCGAGTGCAGGAAGCAGAAACATCCCAGGGATTCTCAAAGGCAATCCCTTGAGTGTAACAGAAACATCTGGAATCTCTCTCCCCCACTCCAACAGAAATATGCCCATTTCCCATGGACCTCTGGGGATATGCCTCCTTCCCTCTATGAGAATTGCTGTCGGTGTTGGGCAGCCAGGACTGGAGGAAAACTTTATTGGGCTGGAGCCAAAAAAGGGAAACTGACTGTGGTAGTCAATATTGATGTCAAGTTGACAGGTACTAAAATCACCTAGGAGATAAGTGCTGGACACACCTGGGATGGGGGTGGGGGTGGGGATCGTCTAGATTAGCTTAACTTCTGTGCATGCTTATGAGGCATTATGTAGAGAGGTTAATTAAGGTGAGAAGACCCACAGGAATGATTGGCAGCATTATTCTGTCGGCTGGGATCCTAGATGGGATAGAAAGGGGAAAGCCAGCTGAGCACGAGTATTCTATTCATTGCTTTCTGCCTCCTAACTATGGATGCCACATAAGCAGCCACCGCAAACCCTGGCTTCGAGGAGTTCCTAGTAGTGATGGACTGTATCCCCAGGCTGTGTGGGAGCCAAAATAAACCACCCTTCCTTAAGTTCCTTTTGTCAGTCCCTTTACTTCAGCAGCACGACAGTTTTAATATGGTGAGGGTGACAGTTTTCCATGTGTTCAGGCATCTCCAGCTCGTGTTTCTTCATCTCTTCTATTGATGAGACACACCATGGATCTTTATTTGGTAGACACTTGTATTTCCCCAACCTGCTTTTGTCCCGTTTCAGGAAATGTTTTTTTATCTGCTTCTCTTAACCTTCAGAGCATAAGTCCTTTGTATCAATGACTTCGATATACTGCAATAATGTGATTAAAATATATATACATATATATTTTCAGAAGTGTAAATATTTAGTGTGATTGTTAGCAACTAATCTGTACCTCTGTCTATTGGGGGGTGGGGGAGTATGAGCCACATTAGGAAACTTAGGAATAACATGATAAAGATAAGACTATTGACTTATTTCTTTTTTAAAAAAGATTTATTTTTATTATTATACATAAGAGCACTGTAGCTGTCTTCAGACACATCAAAAGAGGGTGTTAGCTCTCATTATGGATGGTTGTGAACCACCATGTGGTTGCTGGGAATTGAACTCAGGACCTTTGGAAGGGCAGTGCTCTTAGCCCATGAGCCATCTCGCCAGCCCGAGTAATTTCTTTTTTAAACATTAATTGGAGGAAAAACAAAGCACTAACCATCGCCTGTCAGTAGCCCGCACTTAGCTACCTAGTGTCCTGGCTTCTTTTAGTTCTTTCACTTCATAATTCTCTTTTAGGTTCTTTTTGTTTTGTTTTGTTTTGTTTTGAGTCCAGACCTTTCTCTGAAACCACTTTTGACTTCGAGATAACAAAAGAAGCAGTATAGTTTGGGGTTTTAACTTTTTGTAATGTATGTAACCCTCTAATCATAGCTGTGTGGATCTTTAAGAAAATAGGAAAGCTTTTTGTTCCCACCAGTATTTTTAATATGTTTTCAGAAAAACACCTCCCAGACATATTTAAAATCAATACCCAGACAAAAGGTTTGGCATGAAAATAGTTTACTCTTAAATGCACTTTTAGGCCAGGACTACTAGAGAGAAAGCCATCCTTTTGATGAGAATGTAGCAAAGATGTTCTACATAAGCTCACAATAAAACAAAGCTGCCTTCTCTCATTTTTTGCAGTTTGGGCTCTAGCCCAAGGTGGGTAATGCCAGACCCCCCCCCCTCCCCCAGTCATGACTATCCATCACACAGTAATTGTGGTGGGAAGGGACCTAGTCCCACTGTCCATCTCCTTCACCAGAAGCTAAATCTGAAACAGGGAAGAGAGCTAGGCCCCTCCATCCCTCTCCATTGCCTCGCTAGTGTGACAGCCTCAGGATGGCGTTATCAGCCTCCCAGCCTTTGGTCATGCAGCCTGAACAAGTGGCTGGCTAGCCATCCATCCTCTCAGGGATGGATGCTAAAGGCAACAAAGACTTCACAAAGTGTTCTGCTTCAAATACTATTTTAACTCCTCTCTGTATGTATGACCAATTCTGAACTTGTTAGTGATGTTTTAAATCCCCTCATAATATTGTCTAAACTACCATTCATTTGTGTTTCCATGCAGTAGTCATGCTTCTAAGCCCTCTAAAAGATCTTAGCCAGTCAGAATAGGCACACATGCACATGTGCAGAAAACACACAGGCTCACACACACACATTCTTGCTTTGTTGTCTTCACCATGGCCTATGCTTCAGCCTACAGTGACCTCCTGGGGTCTCTCTCATGTTTTTAGCCTCAGTGAAAACATTATCTTACTACCTGCTGCAGCAAAGCCTTCCCTGGTGATGAGGCAGGCCTGGGAAAAGCTGTGGCATTTCTGTGTTTCTTCCCATTATTTTTTGATCATATCACTGAATTGTCATATGCCTACATGGTTTTCTTCTTTGGATCATGAGAACTTTAATGAGCTCAAGACAGAAGCTATGCCTCTTCCCATATCCCATATACAGTTGGTAAGGTCCTCTCTACTGAGCACTAAGTGCTGTGGGCCCTACCATGTATTGATAGCAGCATTCCACAGGTTCTTATGAAGATACAACAAAACTACCATCTTGAGGCCAGGAGGCTTTGGAAAGTCAGAGAAAAAGGAAATGTGTTTTAGGATACCCATTTGAGGATGGGTAGAGCCCTACCCTGGCAATCAACATTTACCATCTCTTAGAGATTAGACTAAATTGTGGTTTTTAAAAAAAAATGGGAATGATGCACAGGTCAAGACACTGTTTTAAAACTGTTTTAACAGTGGTACCCTGGTGATTGAAGCATGGGTGGTGTTAAAGAGGTGGTACTGGGTGGGAGGGTATTTGGAGAAGGCGTGGCAGGTAGAGAAAAGTTATGGTACTACCAAGCCCTCCCCTCACAGAACCTTCTGGTCCAGCCTCTCCTACCTCTTCATGGAGAGGAGTTCACGTCAGTGTACCCATACTCACCCCAGGCCTTTCACCTCATCTGAATCTCCCTGGTGCCGTAAAGCACCAATGCAGCATCCATCCCTGTGCAGAAACAGCGCAGTTCACGGCACCGGGGACTACCAGCATGTATCTCTGCTCACTCCAATGGCAAGACTATCACTGAAGCTTTCTCCCTCTTTTTTCTCCACAGAATCATACGATGACTCAGCACAGCAGTTAGTTCATGTATGCACGGCCTCTCAAGGAGAAGGACTTTTGTGGCACAAAAAGGGAACATGTTTTACTCTTTGCACGAAACTCCCATTGTTAATGTATACTCTTCAGAAGCATTGTATTGTATCATACAACGTGTACTATCAAAACTGTTGGATGTTCATGTGTTGGAACTTTTGAGCACCAGATAGACAGACTCCTTGTATATAAAGTGTTGCACATGTATTATGTCGTCGATGCTAAAATGGTCTTATAAAGACAAGTGGACTTGGGCCCTATTCAGGCAAGATTTTCAAAGTGAACAAAATGGCTTAAGAGAAAATGTTTTCAAGGAAGACAGAACTTAAATGAACTGTTCTCATGTGACTATGGTTGGACTTCCTTTTATGTACACTTAAGCCTAGAATTTCTCTTTTGGTATATCAATGGTTAAAACCCAAGACTATTTTTTACTGCTGGAGATTCTCGTGAACTATGAAGAGACATTCTCACAGAACAGAACCCCACATCTGGATACGGCCCATATATATATTTGTAAGCCTTGCAGTGTGACAGGTAGCCTCACCATATATGCAATAGTTGTTATGTAGACTGTCAAAGATTTTTTTTTCCTGGCTACATTTGAAGCTTTGAGTGTTCAAGGTTTTCCTTAATGATTTCACACAGCCAAATTCTTGAATCAGTTGAACTAACCTGTATGTTACTGCTCTCAATGTTTACCCTGCGGCCTGAACCTGGAGATTACTGGAATTGTTTTCCAAGAGGAAATAAATTCAGTTTACCATCAGCTGTGAGTGTATTTGTGTGTTTTCCTTTTCTAGTTAGTCTTACCATTAAGAAAGAAAGCAAGAAAAGGAAATCTAATGCCTGCACCCTTGGCTATGAAACTTGCTCCAGAGCTGATTGCAGGCATAGCCTCAATCATATTTAACCTTAGCACACCGGGCCAGATGCAGCTGGGAAGAGATCCATCATGCGGCACAGGAAGAAAGCAGACCCAGTCTATTTGAACTGTCTTAGATCTACCAGGTCACATTGTACTTGAAGAGTCTGACATCACAGATGGATGTGATGGCTGTTTTCTGCATAATTTGCAGCCCAATTCACATCATGCTGTGCAGATCTGAACTCGTGGTGGATGACTGCAATTGGAGCGGCTGTTTGGCTTATGTGTACTTAAGAAGCAGCGTCGTTCCAAAGACAAAGTGCAGAGCATCATCGAGTCAGAGGGCTGTTAGTTCTGCTTCTGCTGCCGACTCCCAGTGGAGCCTTCTCCAAATGGCTTCATCTCCTGGCCTGGGATCACCCGACCAGGGAAGGTAATGGAACTTGGTCATCAGCCTTTCGACAGGGAGGAGATGGCTCTATGAGATGCCTTCCGCAGCCTACCACAAAATGCTGAAAAAGAGAAGCCCCTGATTTCAGAGCTTTTTGTGCAATTTTTTAAAGATGAGAAGGGTGGCATTGTGTGCCCTGGACCTTGATAGACGTCATTAGTCTGAGTAGTGTAAGTATGAACTCCACACTCACGGAGCGCATTCATGGCATCGTGCTTAAAATGGTTACCACACTCTGAGTCCTATGACCTCTTTTAAACTTGGAAGATCTCAAGCAAATAGCAATAATCACCACAGAACTTTGAGGTAAGAAAAATGCAACCTGGACTGATGGATGTGTGACCCCTTGTCACCAATGGACTAGCCTGTGACAGCCACATCTCCAGCATCACAACGCAGGGTCACTGCCCCATGGTTCTAACCCTTAACCTCCTTGACATTCCCTTGCAGGACTTGCTTGTTACATCTTGGCGTGCTGGTCCCTGAAGCCTCAAGCTTGGGCTCTCCTAAGAATTTCTGGGTAATGCTGGTTGCAGACCACACTTTGAGAACCACTACCCTACCTCATTCACAAGTCATGGAATGAACCAAGTGTGAATAACCAAGCACATGATATTATTTGTTGTGTTTTCAATAAAAAAATTTTTTTAAATCTTTTGTCAAATTTGAATATCATTCATGAATGAGTATTTTGTAGTGATTAAGGTATGCACACCTGCTATAAAGTTTCATGTGAGTGTGTGTTTAGCTTTTTAATTCATGGGAAACCTACACCTATACCTTTCACAATGGATTGCCAGCATGCTATTTAATTAAAAAGCTCTTTCACTGGCGACATAAATAATGAAGTATGCTTAGAATATGCAAGTGCATCCATAATTAAAATACTCAGCTATATTTTTAAAAAAATTAAGATCTCTAGCCTCTTCAGGATTTTGCGCTTAAGATGAAATAGCCACACGTAATAATGATTTTTTAAAAGCTTTACATTTTTGGGTTATTAATGAGAGGGTTATATTTTTATAAAAGGAAGCTGTTGGTTTATGGAAAGCAGGTGATGTATTATCCCTGGGTTGATCCTCAGTTGCCCTTAATATCATTGCCTTTAGAGACCACCTAGGTTTGTGGCAAACCCCAGGGCTTGGAATTCTCGGGAAGCAAGAGAGACAGAGATATCCACTCTAGCAGTACAAATGGCTGGCTGTGTGGCAGCCTCATCACAGGCATGGGTCAGCCTCCCATGAGACTCAGCTGGGAAGTGAGATGGGTTGTCCACTGTTCATGCCACAAAAACTGGTTGATCCTCCAAAGACTATAGTGCACTTTCTATCTTGTAGACCCTTCTTCCTTGGAGCCAGTCTTCTTTAGATGATAAATGCTAAACAGTGCTCAGACAATCACTTCCAGCCAGCTTTGATAAGTTATCTTCTTTATATTTATATTCTTCCCCATCCCATAAGGCTGGAATACAACATGAAGATTAATAAGAATACCAGTGTGTGCATTATTTTTATGTAGCTATGATCAAATGACTGATATAAAGACCTAAGCGAGGGAAGAAAGATGGATTTGAGCTCTTGGTTTCAGAGTGTTTGTTTTGTGTCCATTTGGTCTCCTGTGCTTAGACAGATATTGTGGTGGACAGGGTGAGTAGCAGAGGAGAGCTGTATACTTCCTGGCTGACCAGGAAACAGAACGAGAGTAGAAGTAGCCATGAATACTGTGCTCCCAAGAGTCTGCCTC
Source organism: Mus musculus (assembly GCF_000001635.26). NCBI lineage: Eukaryota > Metazoa > Chordata > Mammalia > Rodentia > Muridae > Mus > Mus musculus. The sequence goes on along the minus strand of NC_000084.6, from coordinate 13,685,921 downwards.
TGATGTCATACTTCCTCAGTTCAGTCCCACTTGTAAAGTTTCTAAAACCTCCCAAAGTAGTGCCATCAGCTGGGCTGAGGACCAAGTGTCTATAGTCCCCAGGAGTCTATAGGCAACATTGCATACTCCAGCCATAAAAGCCACCATTATGGGAAATCTCAGAGGAGAATGGGGGGGGGCAGTAGTTGCCTGGTTTATGCTTCAATTCTGCTTTTGAGGCCATTTCAGCATTGACTTGGAGCTTCCTGGCAGTAAAGGGGGGAAACAACCTGAATGAAAGGAATGTATTAGTTTCTCAAGAGAACCTGTTTTCCTAGTACTTAATACCAAAAGAGATTTCTAAAAGGCCTTAGATCTGGGTAGGGGACCAATATAATGGCCCTCTTTGTGACTGTAGTTCTGTGACAGAAGGCAGTGGGTTTTGTGTGGAAGGTGGCTCCTGTATGTGTGAGAAACCAGGATGTGACTACTTGTCCTCCAGTACACAAGACAGGCACAGAACAAAGCATGACCTGCCCCAAATGTCAGTCAGTGCTAGGCTGTGAAGCTGCTCTAATGGAGAAGGCCATGTGATTTTTGTTCCCCGACTCCCATGGTCTCTACTTGCTTTAAGTTTGGAATCACAGGGGCATGTCAAACAAGGCTATTGTTGGAGTCCCATCCCTGAAAGTCAAGCTGGGTGTCAGAAGCACCCACAGTGACTCCAGGAGTCAAGTGTAAGAACCACGTTCAAGCATACAACCTCAGGAGAGTGGGTTGAGCTCAGGACTATAGGAGTAGAGTGTGGAATGAGGCCTATGTGCCCTTCACTTGGTGTCACCTTTTACAACTAAGCATCTTAACTATTGTTTTAACCCTCAATTAATGTAGCAACTAGGTAACATTGTAAGTGTAAAGGGAAGAAATGACTTTGGAGTCCATTATTCTTATCCTGGTCCAGAGATTACGAATTTGGCCAGTAAGATCTAGTCCCCTGAGATCTCTGACAGCCTGGGAGGTCCTGTTCAGGGCATGGGACTCCTGATGCTGGATTGTTCATGTCTCCAGAGCCAGCATCAGCTGTGGTGGTTATGTGCTATGTTCTAGTTTCCAAATATTGACAATCCCTTCTGCTTCTTGTAATTCCGACTGTATTAGCCCCCACTGTGTGGACCATAGGAGATACACTGCATGCCAGGCCTGATTTCCAGGTTGCTAGCTTTGACCTCTAGTATTATTAGCCTTTTTCCTAATTCTCGTTCCATCTCTCTTTAGACAGTCATATGAGTTGCGCATGTTAGCATTCGTATGATGCTGCTTTTATAGTTATTATGTGCAAATTTGAAGTTGCCGTGTGACTTTCATCATCACACATGAGTGTAAGCAGCAGTTAACTAGATGTGTGTTCTGTCTAGCCTGCTTCCAACCCTGGTCAGGAAAGGGTTCAAGTGCTGAATGGTAATAACAGAAATTAAGATTATCTGATGCAAGTCAAATCTGCTGTCTTCTAATAAACTGGAGACCCATTTGTGAATCTTTGGAAATCAAACAAATGGGTGATAGGGTCAAAATTTTACCTTGATTCCTGATAAACATAATGGGTGTCTCAGCCCAGATGGACTGTCACGGCACCATCTCTAAGCCTGGCTTCTCAGACCAGTGCTGAGTCTGTTTCAGAACTGGACTAAGGAATCTAGGGAACCCTCAACTGCTACTCCACAGAGTGGGACAGCGTTGACTTGGTGTCTGTTTATGCCTGTTGGGCACAGCGCAGCAGAACCCTGGAGAAAGGAAGTGTAGAAATCCAGATCCCATTACCGAACACCTGCAAACCCTCCTCCGTTTAGCATCGGCAGCCCAAAGCCTCTTACCTCCTCCCTCTTCAGGAGGAAGTTTCCACTAAAGGCACTAAAAACAAGAGTTCAAGGAAGAGGGATGTGCCTAGATAAAAAGGACCCAGCAGGAGTCTCTGGTAGTGGCCAAAGTGCAGCTCCAGTAAGCACCTCATTTCTGGGTGAGAGCCTCAGAGGCAGGAGTAGCCTCCACCACCACTCCAGATTCCTTTGTAATGAAGTCAGCTGTCAACTCCTGAGGGGGAAAGGCACAGAGCCCCTTTATTTCCAAGCAGGTGTTGCAGCATATTAAAGGTTGCATTCCATCTTGCGCTCACATCCTGAACGAGCCAGTTTGCAGGCAAGCTCGGTTCTTTCTGCAAAGAGAGAAACTTGGCAATGATGGAGGCTGAATACTTAAATGGCAATCAACTTCTGGCTCGTATCAATTAATTCCTTCATGGACTTCTGCCTAAGTATAGCATCTTGAATTCCCAGCTGTGGACGCTATGAAAAACAACCCGAGCAACACATGCCACCATCTCGGAAAAGCCACACCAGTAAAGGGAAGGGACGATGGGCAAGCCACCTCTGGGTCCCCATGAATGCTGATGTGGGACTCTTGTCTTTTGTTCACCTGTGTTGTACAGCACAGTGCATATACTCATTCCTCTGGGTGGGAAATACATCAAGAAAAAGTTTAGTAACTTTATGTGAAATCTCTCAGAAGCCTTATCTTGGCTCTGAAATTTGCAGATCCAAGCGGAATGTGAGGTTCAGAAATGAGTAGAAAATATCTCCTCACTTAGGAACCAGAGAAACCTGTGTAAAATAGTTTTCATCTTGAGAGATCTGCCACAGACACCTCTGCGTCTATGTTCTGTGATCTAGGAGCACTTTAATCAGGAGCCATGGCAGGCTGAGGGTGAGTGTGTACATTGCCCCTGAGAGCTGCCAATTCTTCACTTCATCTGGCACCTGCAGACAGTGCAATCCAGACCACACCATCTACATCGGGGAATGGGAATGTTAGATGCATCATAACTCAGGTAAGCTCTCCACAACTAATGTTCTAATAGTGAGACTGGCTACAGGGTGCAACCAATGGACGTCAAGGTCACAGAGCAGGGCCCCTAGCTCATCATCCTGCCCCTGCCAATGAGTCACCACTGGCTTTCTGATGTCCTTGCCTGAATCAGAAGAAACATAGAGTTGCCTCCCACAGAAGGCCTTTGATTTTATGAGAGTCACATCCTGTCGCATCCTGTCAGAGGTGGGAGCCTTCCAGACTATTTAAGTGTCATGGAATGATGAGGAGAGATACTTCATTTGGTAAAGCACATGCATGACTAGAATTTGATCCCCAGAACCAAAGTAAAGAAGTAGCATGTTCATGCACACACTTGTAATCCCAAAGCTACAGAAGGGGAAAGGAAAAATCCCTACAGATCTCTGGCCAGCTAACCTCACCTAATCGGTGAGTTCAAGGCCAGGGAGGGATTCTTTTTTGAAAAAGCAAGGTGAATTGCACTTGAGGAGTACCAGAGTGACCCTGGGATCCTGTACATATGCACATATATGTGAATATGCACACATGCACATATGTATACATGTACAAATAGAAACTTTAGAAAAAGATAAATAACATGACTACTTTAATTAGCTTAAATGGAGTTCTAAAATTTAGCTCTTTACTCTCACTGGAGGAATACTTCATTTGCTCAGTTATCAAAATAACATTCATAACTCCTATGTGCCCACACAGACTCTTGTTGGGCAGTTGGACAGTTCTAATCTATCCCTCCCACCTTCGTCCCTTCAGTATATAAAATGCCTCTTCAGCTAGCTCACTCTTCCTGTCTCAGTATCTTTCTCCTATCTTCAGCTTTCATTCTGTATTTATGTATTTAAATGTATGCACATTTACACAACATACATATATGGATATATATGTGTGTGTACACACACACACACACACACACACACACACACACACACACATATATATATCCCATATCCTCCCAGGACTTTTTTCTGCTTGATTTTCTTCCAAATTTCTGTTTGTGGTCTGTTTCCACTTCCTCCCCTTCCTGCCTGTTGCCTCTCCTGCAGTCTTATGTTCTTTAGTCTATCAATATTCTTTACTGAGAGTGTGTGTTCCAAGGTCACTTGTGATGGCCTCAGCAACCAGTCATTCTTGGTCATTTTGTTTATTAGTTGATACTTCTGCTCCCATCCTCCTGCCTAGCTCCCAGATTCTTTCTTGAAAACACTCTAATTCCAGGTCGTTCACATACATTAACATTCCACTTCACTTCACTTCTTAGCTTCTAGCCCTGCTCTATTCCATCCTATATATGGCCATCATTTACTCAACAAAAAACGTATCTTATATCACTTTCTCATCCAGGAAGTACCTAAGGCTCCTGATGTAATATAATAAAGGGAAAAGATCAACCTGAAAGTTTTCTCTGCTACTTACCAGTCGTGTATACCAAATCCCTTCTCTTCGGACGTGACTTCGCCCAGCTTTAGTTTGAGGGATAGGTAAACTTACAAGATACTGCAGCATTTTTTCTAGTATTTCATCAAGGGCTAGAAATACTTGAAACAAAATAGATGTGATGTACTAGAGATGTATTTACTCCAGACTCTCCTTAGGCCAGTTTTAGTGTCACTGCCCTTTCTACATTGAACTTCAGACCACTCCCATTCCTCTGTGTCTTTCATTTCTAATCTTTTCTAAAGACACTCTCCTTACCAAATTGCCTGCCTTGAGAAGCTTAAATAATAATTGTATCCACCACAAGCAGTTGAATATTCCTTTGACTTTCTGGAAGAATAGCTTAATTGCTGGTTTAGTTACTGCTCTATCACTGTGACAAACATCATGACCAAGGTGACTTTCAGAAGGGAGAATTCATTCTCCCTTACAGGTCCAGAGGGAGAGTCCACAATAGTGGGGAAGGCGTGGCCAAAGGCAGCCAGAAGAGGAAGCAGAGGGCACATCTCCCACCACAAGCAGAAAGCAGACAGAGCAAATGAAAATGAGGCTTGGCTGTGAATTCTCCAAGTCCACCCTTCAGTGATATCCTTCCTCCAATAAGTCTGCACCCCTTTAGTTCCCCCAACAGGAACAGCAGCTGAGAACCAAGTGTTCAGATGCCTGGACTAAGAGGGACCTCTCTCTTTCAAACAACCATGTTTGCTCTCCTCAACTTTCCCAGGCTGGTAGCTCACTCAACCTCAACCTGTTTCAAGCTTTGGCAGAGTGAGTTACTCTTTTCACTATTCCCACCTCTCTGCTCTCACTCTTTCTTCCACCCTCTCCTCTTACCTCAGGTCTGTCCTGTTTTCTGGACCCAGATTAACTTTCTCTTCCTCCATAAAGCTCCTGCTAAGCTGCCTTGGAAACTAGAAATCAAGTTTTTTCTTCCTATCTGTATTGTTTTTCTTTAAAAGGTACAAGAGATCTCTCTGTACGTTGTCCTCTCTCCTCTCCCTTATTGTTTGTGTGGTTGTTTGGTTTGGATCAACAGGATTTCACATACCCCAGACCCCAGGACCTTGATATATAGTTGAGGAAGACCTTAACCCTCTAAGTTTCCACTTCCTGTGTGTGCCACCATAACTTGTCTGTACAGCGCTGAAGATAAAAATCAGAGCCTGTCCACATTGGGTAGGCATTCTGCTAATTCAACTGCATCTCAACTCTCTCTGTGTCTTACCCCACTTTTGGGGGTTCCACCTCATGCAAGAGCAATAAAACATCGATGAATTCATATTTTAGTTTATCACCCTCAGTTCACCAAAGTTCAACACACATAGGCTATGGTGCCTCTCCAGTCCAGGTCCAGATGACAGAGAAATACTTCTCCATCCTCTGCCAAGTGCAAAGGACAGGGTTTGGGTCCTGTGCTGTGTCTTGTGCTGATGGTTGATGATAAATGAAAACATAGGTGTGTTGTTACCCTAACAATTACACATCCCTGACTGGGTCCTCTTCCCTACACCATGACATGGAGCAGAACACATTCTAATAGTCACAGGGATGATTAAAGTTCAATATGTGCATACCATTTCATATCAACTTCAGGTTAAAAAAAATCATTAAGTTGAGCCATGTTAAGTCAGGATCAGTTACGTGGAAATTTAGTCTCTGCCTTTTCTCTGGGTCTGCTACTTGCCCCTGATCTTCTGAATATGAAGAAGACATGTGAGTAAGCACAGATAATTCTCTTTAAGATCATAGAGCAGCATATTCAAAAAGCCTTCCACAGGCTCTATGCCCCAGTGTAGGGGAATGCCAGGGCCAGGAACGGGAAGGGGGTGGGTTGGGGAGCAGGGGGATGGAGGAGGGGATAGGGGCGTTCAGAGGGGAAAACAGGAAAGGGGATAACATTTGAAATGTAAAAAAAGAAAATATCTAATAAAAAAAACTTTAAAAAACAAAAAAAGAAAGAGCCAAAAACAAACAAACAAAAAAACAAACAAAAACAAAAAACAAAACAACAACAACAGCAACAACAAAAACAAAATGCCTTCCTCTTTGGTCCACTAGATACCAATGATTTCATCCAGGGAGTTTAGTACCAAAATTCTGCAATGATCTCCTCCATGATCAGCAGCTGGCTGTAGGACAGAAAATGAACTAGTCATGGCCCACAGCAGACAGAACACTGTTTCTTCTATCACCAATAGGAGGATCTTGTGGTAGATGAAATCAGGCTGCCCATATTCAATATTCAGCACAGAGATTAAAACAGCATTCAAAACCAAGTCTAAAAAAGTGCTGGATACATATGTAAATCCGGGCGTTGTTATCCCATTCCTTTCTCAAAGCAACAAAAATGTTGGCTGTGATTGCAGATAATAAGAGCTTTCCTTCTGATGAAATGAGAGTATACTGAACAGAGCACACAGTATATTCCCATGACAAATATATTTACACTCAACTCAGAACATGGAGAGAAAAGAAAATGTCAATAGTTGACAGCTTCTTGGCCTATGGGGTGTAATCCAGGAGCATAATAAATTCATTTAAGCTTGGTGTTGAATAAATGCATGTTACAGCCATGCATTTTTTTGGCCTTTCCCTCGACACATTGTTTGAATACAATGTCACGTTTCTCTTCATGTTACCTGATCCTTGGGTTGCTGTCAGCAGAGACATGGACCAAGCTAATCTTTTGGGTCAAATCTGCAGTAATTTCCCCCAAAGATGGGAACAAGAAAAGGATACCATGAAAGAAAATATTTTATTGCCAAATGTAGGTATATTAACTATTTCACATTTAGGATATATACCTCACAAATGCCAGCTGATGGGAGGCTGCAGAGTTCAAAAGCAAGATGTATTGTCACAGAAGATCTTAATCACATTGATAAACAGATAAGAAGAACCAAGAGAACACAAACTGCATGAAAGGACACCTCAATTTAGAAGCTAAATATGTATTTCTCCCTGCCAGTATATCTCTTGTCTCATACAAATTGGATGTGAAGATAATATCCCTCCCTGGCAGACCTCAGAAGCTATCAAACATTTTAGGCTTTGTGTGTGAAAGCATGACATATTGGTTAAGACTCAAAATAGCATGTTGCTAGTAGAGTTCAAGTGTGTAAGAAATACTACACCCCACTGTTTTCATAAGCTCTGGAGTTCCATTGAGTTGAGACAGATGGTAGCAGGCAAAGACGCAATCTTACCATCAAAAGCTAAAATATGTCAAAAATATGTTAGCAAGCAAAATAGAGCAGATCACTTGCTTCGCATGTCGCGACAGCTTGCAAAACATGTTAGGGTATTGAAGCTCTGGTTATGTAAATAGAAAGAACAGCAAGCAGAACGGCAGCAAATGGCATGAAAGTGTGTGTATTAATTGTCCCTTCACTGTAGTTCAGGTACCAGAGACAAACACGTAAACACAAGGAGCCCCAGATGAACATCAGGAGCTGGCCAGAATCACCCGTGAGGATCCATTTTCCTTCCATGAGCAATGAGTTTCTTAGTGCTGGATAAGCTGTTTAACTAAATTACAGAAGGCATTCCAGCCTCCCAGAGGGAGCTGTAAGGATTCCGCTGAGAATCATCATGCCAGTTAGCTCAAGAAAGAAGAGGTGGGTGTCACATCAAGACAAGACGCACCCAGAGCTTTCTGTATACATCAGTCTCAGCTCAAGGATCATTCTGTGACCACGGGCCCTCTGATTGTCTGACCTAGTTGATTTCTCTCTTCTAATTAGGGTAGTGGGGAGTGAAGGCTGTGTTACTTATGACAGGAAACAGAGGTGCTGAAGTTTGAGCATCTATGGATCAGACTATGATTTGCCATCATCAAAGGAGAAACTTATTGATGTTACACAACTGTGTTGACCATCTGACCTTTTTCTCTATCTTCTGCAGCCAGGGAATGCATGAGTAGGGAAAAGATGACAGTGGGCTCCCCTGTCCTAGACTCCTCACCTCCCACAGTGCTCTATGCCTGTCCACCACACACTTTTCCATGCTCAGCTCCAACTCTCAACTGTTGTAAGATTTTCCTCAAGAAAGACTAGAGAGTACCGCTTTTTGGAAATAGCTTTAACAGCTACATGGGTCAAGGATAAG